>NC_051177.1:146456960-146756960 GCF_013339695.2 Rhipicephalus sanguineus | reverse complement strand
AAGCGCGCCCTTCTAGGGTGCCTTGATGCGCGTTTTGTCCGCTGGGGGCGCACATATCGAGGCACACTACGCCCTTCGAGCTCTTCGCGCCATCCCGCTAGTGATAACGAAAACACGCTGAAGTACCACCGATCTCTGAGTACCGCCACCGGCAAACAGCTCGCAGTTAGTGCCGTTAGTATGGTGAAGAACTTGCCGCCAATGGCGGAGTCGTTTCGCACCGCGCGCTGCGGAGCGAGGAGTCGTAAGTTCGACTCCCGGTGACAGAAATTTTTCTTCTAGATTTTTCTTTGCCATCTCTTAGTCTATATATTTTACAACGTCAAATCGTGACGGAGATGTGCCACCAGGCATCAACGTGAGTGCGCCCACATCAGGTGGTGCTACATCTGCCAAACAACAATAGACATTATATAAGCTCTGATATACCAGTGCACTAAAGCAATCAACTACTTCTGTGATGACACGTTTCACTTTCGTGTTACACCGATTCCCTTGACAGAGGGATCAACCATCTTTTTTTTGGACAATACAGATTTTTTATAAAAATTCTATGACAGCATCGCTCCTGTCGTTTTGGCACACGACACACGATCTCCATGCGGTGGCGAGAACACCTAGCCGTAACTAAAATGAAATTGTGGGGCTGATTAACAATGCTCGCTAATTAACTCTTTAATTATTGACTTGAGGGCAGTTGTTTCTATTACAAAGTTGTGGTGCACGGCAATTTATGACATTTCCATTTCTTAGAAATCAGGAAAGTTGCGCGTAATTCTGCATGGTCATCATCGAATTTTAAGGACGATATCGAAACTGATCGCGCCCGGCGCACAGAAAGTGTGGCCTCTCTGTTACGTAAGACTGGAAGTGCACGTGACGATGAAACGACGAAATTTGAAACACGGCGCGCAGAAGCAGAATACGGTCCATGAAAACCGTCAAGCATTCTGAAAAACCCATAAATATCTGACCAAGTGGACAGAGGTACGACCGCCGCCGTAGCTCATTTGGTAAGAGCATCGGTCGCGTAATCCGAAGGTTGCAGGTTCGGTCCCTGCCGGCTACAAGTTGTCTTTTCGTCCACTTCACTTTCTTCGCATCTATATCACAATTACTACGATACACTTAAAACAGTACAATTAACGCCCCAATACTTCCCTTGCCTTCATTATCTGCTGGTTTTCATTTAACGTTGCGCCAAAAAAAAAGAAAAAAGAACGAGCCCCCAGCATTCTCCACCTACAAGTAGACAGCTTATTCTTTAGGTGCAATGTATGCTGGTTATCTGTTTTTGTCTTAAACTATAAACAGGAGAAAAATACTGTTGCACCTTTCTGCGAGAAAAAAAAAAACGCCAGGCCTGCGGGGAAAACGAAGCACAGTCACAGTGAAAGCAGGAAGAGCGGTATTTCTAGAGCCCGTTGTAAACTCTCTCGGGGCTATTAATACAAGTACACTTACAAGGTACCCACTACTCCATATATCATAATTTTTGTGAAGTTGAGAAGCACCCACTACGCCATTTTAGATGCGAAGTATCTTAAGCGGAGCTCAATCCGGTGGTGGTGGTGGTGGTGGTGGTGTGCGGCGTGACCACCCTTACTGCGCATGCGCATACCCTCTCCACATACCTCCTATCCACTTTCCCTCTCCCCTTCCCCTCTCCCCTCCCCTCTCCACTTTCTCTCCACTTCCCCTCTCCCCTCCCGCTCTCCCATATCCCGCTCCCCTCCCCCTTTCCACTCTTCCTCTGAAACGCGGGCTAGACATGCCGAAATTCTCTCCTGCGCAACGCCGCGATGAGCTCGAGCGCATGCGCGTCCCCCCCCCCTTCTCTCTCCTCTCCTACGCTGCCCCCCTCTCGCCCGCCTGTCGACCGCGTTCCCCGCTCGCCCTGTGAGAATTAACGGCCAGGCTAGATGGAAGATACGACGCGCGTAGCGTCCCTCTTCGCGTTCCACGACGCGAGGTCGGTAGCATGCCCAACGAACGCCAAGGAACGCGATCGTGCAAGTGCTCCGGCTTCGCATCGCCTCATGGTCCCCTTTAGCGGGAGATGGTGTAATTTTTCGTCATTCTACGGAGAAGCGAGGTACCCGCTACAGGCATTATGTGCACGTTGTTGATGCGGCGGCTGACGACGGTGAACAAAAGATGATGATGATGATGATGATGATGATGATTTCCTTTATGCATGGCTCACACCCACTCTGGGGGATTGGCCAAGAAACGATTAATTTAAAGTAGAAGTGGCCACATATGATTTCTATGACTAATGAATTATAGAGTAGTTAGAAGAAATGCATAATGCTAATTTAAAATTCAGAGTTAAAACCCCCTTATTCAATTAAGAATATTTACCACGCCATATCCACGAAGTGAATGATGATTGAGGAGCTGGCTCGGAGATAATCGGGTAAACCGCGAATGCTCCGTACAATTTCTCTACTGTCATATAACGACGTGACACTTTATAGTAGCGATTGTGGTCAGGTTGTTGTCGAACCACAAGCGGTCGTAAACCTTGCAGCTGTGGCCGAACGTGTGGTCGAGGAAATCGCGCTTGAAGCGCGCGTCGGCACCATCAACCTTATAGGTAGCGACCGCTTTCGGCGCTTGGCCGCTGCATCCCGCGCCCGTGCCTCTTCGAGGTTCTCTTGCCGCCTCTTCCGCGCTGCTTCGGCTTCGCGGGCTTATATCTTGGGGACCGCACGACGCTGACGTCTCTCTGCGGCCTGGCGAGCCCGCTCTGCTGCTGCCTTGCGAGCCCTCTGCTCCGCCGCCTTATCTTCTCGTTCATGTTATTAGTATCGAAGCGCACTGCCGGAGTGGAGCGAGTGCCGTATGCTACAGTTGGCTATGCCATATGTGGCTTTGCCTGCGTTATTATTATCATCATTAAGGCTCTCGAAGAACAAGGGGAAGAAGACTTCTCTTTCGCGCGAGCGTGCGTATGCTACAGTTGGCTATGCTATATGTGGTTTTGCCTGCGTTAATATCATCATCAAGGCGCTCGAAGAACAAGAGGAAGAAGACCACTTTCGCGCGAGCTGCGCCTGTAGCGGTCGCCTCTGGAACTAAGGTTACGCTGACGGCGCGGGACTTTGCTGCAGCTTAAAGGGGCCCTCCAACAGTTTGTTTTGAAGCGCCTACATCGCTGCCGACCGCATCAACGCGTAGTGGCGCTCGCCAGAACTATTGCGGGCGGAAATGACGAAGATGAGCGCTGGCCTATGATTCGATAAATGTAACGTTAGAAGCACGGTGTAAGAAAAATAATTTAGGTGTGGACACTCCGCCCGACGGCGCGTCCACATAATGTTCGCCTCTTTCCTCCTCTCGGCCCCCATGTCGCAGCGCCTCCCACTCAACCGCGGCCGGCGCATGTACTATAGAAGACGAGCTGCGTGCGTAGCGTCCGTAACGGCGTTGCGCACGTGAGAAGTCAGCGAGCAGAAAGACTGCTCACGCGCTCTAAGCAAGACGCCGCGCTTTTACGTACGCAACGCAATGTAAGAAGTATAATCCTTTTTATTTCTAACGCCGTGCAGCCAATTCCGGCGTTCGCCGCACGTCGCATTTTTCGGTAGCGAGCACGGTCGCGAGAAACGCGGTATGCGTTCCTTGCTCTAGATGCTAGCGTGCACGGTTAAAAAAATGCAATGAGGTAAAAAAAATGAAGAAAAACGCGCGTTCGCCTCGTCGCAATAGGTTTCTTAAGCCCCCATGTCGCAGCGCCCCCCACGAAACTGCGGCCGGCGCATGTATTAAAGGCGAACATTATCTGGACGCGCTCTCCTTCGCGGCGGGTAGAGAGTGTCCACACCTAAATTATTTTTCTTACACCGTGGTTAGAAGTAATAACGGCGTTGCATCACAAAAGGGGTTAATATTGGGTTTAGGTTTTCTTTAGCATGCTTTTTTTCACTGAACGCCAACTAGACGAACAATCTTCGAGTTTTTCAGCTTTTAAACTGCAGCGCCCGGCAAAGAATGCGTCGAACGCCACGGCGCTCGAGGAAACGCGCTGGGGACGCTCCAGGCGCCGTTGTTTGAAGAAACTGAAGGGAAAAAAATGTAAGAGCGTTAATATAGACGCCGTCATGAAAAGAAGGATGACTAAAACTACAAAACATGATAGAGGCGTTCGCGATCTGCCTCGTTTTGCACGTGCAGTTCACTCTTAATTCATTCATTCATTCACAAAACTTTATTAGGAGTCCTGAAGCTCGGTCTTTTCAGACCGAGTTCACTCTTAATGCACCACATTGTTTGTTACTATCGGAACGGCGTCATCATTACGTTTTAAAGAACGGGCAACATCGTATGCAAGCTTCCCGCACGTAGGATCTTTGAGTTCATTTCATTGGGGCGCCATCAAGCGTCACAGGGCGAGTGAAACGTGGTCAGGTGACCCCGCGAAAATCAAGTTGAGGGTAGGCCTCTATTTTATTGTATTTTCAGTGTTCTAGGCTGAATAACTTCGGACTGCGTGCCCCTATCGCTGCCGTTCTTGCTGCACTAATCTCTTCAGCCTTCAGTCTACGCAACCCAAAAGTAAAAAAATGTAAAACAATGAGGTCTGGAAAAGTGTTAGAGGGTCCCTTTAAGAACCTAGAGAGCCAGCTCCTAATTATGGCTGAGCCTTTCTAATGGGTCGGAAGCTTTGAACGAGCCGCTGGTTACGTAATCCACATTGTGTGACGCCCGGTCGTTATTTCACTCTCTTACCATGCTATATAACATATGTTAACGTGAGAAAAAGAGAGAGAGAGAGGGAAAGAACTTTACTGAGGGCCCGAGGAAATGAATCTGTGGGCCTTATGGGCTTCCTTGGCGATTAATACAAGGACACTTGCGAGGTACCCACTACGCTACGAATTATAACTTTTTCGAGTAGGGAAGCACTCACTATGCCATTTTTCTTCATTGTGCAGAGGAGCGGGGTACTCGCTACACACCTGTAAGGCACTATGTGCACATTGTTGATGCTGTGCCTGAAGACGATGAAGAATTATGGGTGAGTTCTTTGTAATGGGTTGGCAGCATTCAACGACCCACTGGTTCCGCAATTCGCATTGTGTGAAGCCTGGTTGTTGTTTTACCCTTCTACCACGCTATATAATATGCCTACATATGTTACTATGGTTCCTTCCTGACCTGAAGCCTGTATAAGGTCTTTTTACAAAGGAGTTTCAAGCACCGGCATGGCGCTGTGGTGCAGTACTGGGCTGCCGCGCGTAGGGTCCAGGTTCGAACCCCGTTCCACCCTGGATATTTTTTATTCGTTTTTTTTTCTTATTTTGCGTGATAACGGTTACGGACACCGGTGGCGGACAACTACGGCGCCAAAAACAGCCCTTGTGATCTCGTAACAGCTCTCGCTGTAAAAGCGTCGCATTAGCTGCCCCTGAGTATTATGCAACTCGAAAGAGACAGATAAGCACCAAACACCACACGCAAAGGTCCACCTTTCATTTAACCGACTTCATTGATTACACTTTTTCGTTTCAACGATTGAAATTCAGTGACAGGAGTGCCACGAAACATCTAGAGTTGTACTAGTCTGCTGTGGAAGACCCGCGTATGTGTTGCTGGGGCGAGTGCATGGTGGGCGAGCCAGAGCGACACTTTACTGTGGACTTTTTTTTTTCTAGCCCCAAGTAATGCCGCAGCTAGCCGTTGAAGTCAAGCGTATATTCACAGGTTCATAGCTCAGGTTCATAGCTCGAGCCGCGAACGCGCCTGCGCGCGTTCGCGGCTCGAGCTATGAACCTCTGCCTCCCGTGTTCCTGAAGCGCCTATGTGTGTAGCCTATGTGTGTAGCCTATGTGTGTAGCCTATGTGTGTAGCCTATGCATAAGCAAAGGCGTAGGTTACCCTATTACTCGGGAGAACACACCGTGCCGTTTCTCTCCTTAACTGACGACGCTTTGAAGAAGTGCAGATCGAGTACCAGTGTTTATTATGTGGTTGTTGATGTCATCTTTGCGCGGGAATCACGATACACTGTATCCAGGTATATGTTAAAAACTTCAGCTATACCACAACGTTTAAATTGTGATCACGGGCTTTTGTTGTCGGGATGGCAATGCGCCACTAGGCGTCAAAGTGGGTGCATCCGCGTCACACGGTGCTATAGCTGCCAAACACGCACAGACATTGTACAAGGTCTCATATATCACTACACTATTAGCACTTCTTCTGCGAAGACACGTTTCACTTCCGTGCGATAGCGATTCCTATGACAGAGCAATCATCCATGTTTTTTAATGACTTTATTCCCTTTTATTGCGATAGCAATTATGTGGACACTCTCGGCTGGTTCTTGCCGTAGCCTTCGTATACGGCGCCATCATGTCGCGTATATGTACTCGTATACGTATATATATATATATATATATATATATATATATATATATATATATATATATATATATACTGTAGCGAAGCTTATTGCAACTCTGAAGTGGGTCGTCCTCTCCGGCCCCTTCTAGTGGGTTGCCCTCTTCGGACAGCGCGCAGCTCGCGCAGAGGCGGCCCCGCCTTGACTGTCGCTGTCGTTCATCCTCGCCGAGTGTCCGCCAATAAACATCTTTATAATTTGGTGGAGAGTGCTGTGCCCTTCAAACAGCTACGGTCAGCATTCAATGCCCTTGGAGCTTCGATCCCGTGCCGTGCCCTCTACCATGACTCAAGATGCCGCCCAGCAAACGCCTCCCCCTGCATCGACATCCTGTCCCGGTGTCCCCCGCATCCGCGACCCTCCTGTTTTCACCGGCGCGGATGGCACCGACGTCGAGGACTGGCTCGCGATTTACGAGCGTGTCAGCGTACCCAATAAATGGGACGAGGCAGCAAAACTGAGCAACTTGGTTTTCTACCTCGCGGGTGTCGCAAGCCTATGGTACAACAACCACGCATCCGATTTCGCTACGTGGTCCGCTTTCAAGACCACCATCGTCGACGTGTTTGGCCGCCCTGCGGTTCGTAAGCTGCAAGCTGAACAGCGCTTACGGGAACGAACACAGCAGTCCGGCGAGTCTTTCACGAGTTACATTGAAGACGTCCTGGACTTGTGCAAGAAAGCCAACGCGACCATGTCTGAAGCTGAGAAGATCCGGAACGTCATGAAAGGCATCGACGACGATGCCTTCACCATGCTACTCGCCAAAAACCCTTGCACTGTGGCTGAGGTCATCACACTGTGCCAAAGCTACGAGGAGCTGCGCCGGCAGCGGCTGATGACGCGTCGACCTCCATCACGCGACGCCGATCTCGCTACCATGTCGGTTATTTCGGACCACTCCGCCTTGCTCGCCGAAATCAAGTCCTTCGTGCGCGAGGAGATTGCCCGCCAGTTCTCTCTACTGGCCTTCGCTCACCCGCAGCCTGTTGAACAGCCGTCGACCCCACTGCTGCCTCCCCTACGCCGGGCTATTGAGCATGAAATCGCGGAGGTCATGCCGGAATACCACCAACACCCCCTCGGGCGACTGCGCCGCTCAGTTACGCGCAAGTTGTAGCCAGGCCGCCTCCAGCGATCCCTGTGGTTCCCCCACTTACTTACGCCGGAGCCGTCGCCAGGCCTCAGGCCTTCGAAGAGAGTGTGCCGGCTGCGTACGCCGACGTCATCCATACGCCACGACTGCAGCCCACCATGCAGTCATACCAGCAGCCACCCCGTCCCTCGCGTCCTGCGACATGGATGGGACCTAGCCCGGCAAGCCGATGGCGCACTTCCGACAACCGCCCCATCTGCTTTGCGTGCGGTTGCGCCGGTCACGTGGCAATCATCTGGGCCCTTACGAAGTTCCGACCTTATTTGTATGGTCGCCCGTTTGATGTCGTCACCGACCATCATGCGCTGTGCTGGTTGTCGTCATTGAAAGATCCCTCAGGCTGTCTCGCCCGTTGGGAATTTCGCCTGCAAGACTACGACATCCGCGTACTGTACCGCAACGGACGCCAGCATGCTGACGCCGACGCCCTGTCGCGCTCTCCCTTGCCTGACGACAATGCCCACAGCTCAGTGTCTCCCCTTGCCGTTCCTTCCATCGACATTCAGACAATCGCTACCGAACAGCGCAAGGATCGCTGGATTGCCTCACTGATGGACTTGCTGACTGATCCATCGGCAACACCATCCACTCGCGCTTTGCGTCGTCAAGCCCACCATTTCGCCGTTCGCGACGACCTCCTCCACCGACGCAATTACAGCGGCGACGGCCGCCAGTGGCTACTAGTAATACCCCGAAGTCTGCGTTCTGACATATGCGAATCGTTCCACGCTGATCCGCAGTGTGCGCATTCTGGGGTATCGAAAACTTACCACCGCATCCGCCAACGGTACTTTTGGCGAGGGATGTACCGCTACGTGCAGAAGTTCGTTCGCTCCTGCATCGATTGTCAGCGCCGCAAAACTTCAACGCACCTGTCGCCGGCAGGTCTGCAACCTCTACCTTGCCCTGACCGGCCGTTTGGGCGTGTTGGCATCGATTTGTATGGACCACTTCCTCTGACGTCTGCTGGTAACCGCTGGGCCATCGTCGCTGTAGACCACCTGACGCGATATGCCGAAACTGCCGCCCTCCCAGCGGCTACAGCGCGCGATGTGGCCTCCTTCCTGCTCCACCGCTTCATGCTGCGCCACGGTCCACCCCAGGAGCTTCTCAGCGATCGAGGCCGTGTCTTCTTGTCGGAAGTCGTCGAAACCATTCTAAAAGAGTGCAACGTTGTTCACCGCAATACTACTGCTTACCACCCGCAGACGAATGGCCTCACTGAACGCTTTAACCGTACTCTCGGCGACATGCTCTCCATGTACGTAGCCGCCGATCACACCAACTGGGATGCCATTCTGCCCTTCGTCACCTACGCCTACAATACCGCCGCTCAGAGCACCACTGGTTTTTCTCCCTTTTTCTTATTGTATGGCAGGCACCCCTCGCACACAATCGACACAATCCTTCCATACAAGCCGGATCGGTCTGAGTGTGCGCCCATTTCTGCTACCGCCCGACTTGCTGAAGAGTGTCGCGAACTTGCCAAGACCTTCACTACGCATGGCCAAGAGCGGCAGGGGAGCATTAGCGGTGACAGAATCACTTCTGAGCCGACGTTCCTCCCTGGAGCGCTCGTATGGCTCTCGATCCCTACCACTGCACCTGGCCTCTCTTCAAAACTACTGCCCAAATACGAAGGCCCCTACCGTGTCGTTGAACGCACATCCCCTGTAAATTACCTGATCGAACCCATCGATCCATCCTCGGACATGCGCCGTCGAGGGCGCCACATTGTAAACGTGGAGCGCCTCAAGGCGTACCATGACCCGCTCATTGTGACAAGTTGTTAGGTCGCCAGGCGGCTCCCTTTTCGCACCCGGAGTAATTGTAGCGAAGCTTATTGGAACCCTAAAGTGGGTCGTCCTCTCCGGCCCCTTCTAGTGGGTTGCCCTCTTCGGACAGAGCGCAGCTCGCGCAGAGTCGGCCCCGCCTTGACTGTCGCTGTCGTTCATCTTCGCCGAGTGTCCGCCAATAAACATCTTTATAATATAAAGTAAAAAAGTATATGCGCCTTCATAAAAACAACTGTTTATTTTGTCTACGTTTCGCCGGGAGCCCCGGCTTCTTCAGGACATAATATTTACAGCGTGTGTGTGCCCTCTTATATCATGTTGAGAGTGGAGGGGAAAGCACAGAAAGGAAGGGAAATAGGAACTTAACAAGTAACGGAGAAAAAGGGGGGGGGGGACCATGACAACAACAACAACAACAATAACAACAATAAAAAAAAGAAAAAAGAAAAGAAAAGTCAGGAAGGTCAGTAAGAAGGGTTTTGCTTGACGCGGACATTGTCTTAGTTTATTAAGCGACAACAATAGAGCCTCTGCGCACCCACCTTCCCTCAAACGGACAATGTAATGATCTCGCGCATCTGGTATGGCACCTTCCAGTGTGAGGCCACGGGTGGCGTTTTTGACGTCCTTCTTCGTCGTTTACCGCGTTAAAGTAATTGGTGGGGTGGAGAGTGAGGACTTTCAGCGTATGCTTTTCCGTGTCGGCCTGGGTGTAAGACCCGAAGTGGCCGGTAGTGTTGCCACGTCGTCAATATTTATTAAGCGCATCGGCTCTTTTTGGAAGAGGAAAAGATGTAGAAAAAGGTAAGGGTTGTAAAGGAAAAAGACGGACTAAAAGCTTGTTCGTGTAATGACAGTTTAAGTGCAGTGCTGTACGACGTACACTACACTATACGACGTCCGGGACCACTTATCTGTGCATGCCGGCTGTGATTGAAGTGGCAGATGAATCCTGGTTAGTGAGACGCATAAGCTCAAGGCTGCACTGAGGAGCGCTATCATTCAAAACATTATTACGCTCGCACTGGGCGGCAAGGGGCCGGGGACTGATTAGAGAATGGCGTTTGCGCTTTTTCATACCCAGCAATTCCGGAAATCGCTTTCAGTTCGCGGTTTTTGGCACCACGTGGCGTACGGACCTTAAAGATTCGTAATTCCCGCTATGACTCCGACAGCGTAGCGGACACAAAGACAGACGACAATATCGGCTTTCACCACCGCGCGCGAACCGGCAATCGCCGACTGATAACCGCAACGCATGCGACGAGCGGGCGGCGCGCTCAACTGTGATTCAGCACTACTTTTGTTGCAAAGTGGCTCGGTCCTTCTTCAAGACGACGGAATCTGAAAAAGGCGTCCTGCCCTTCCTCTCGTTTTTCTTTCAATATTTTCCGAGTTTCTTCAATATTTTTCGTCCGATCGTACTGCCGTTGGCCTCCCCTGGTTCCTTTTAAAGTTGGCGAGCACGCCTTTTGTCGCTGCCATGTTTTGAATCATAGAAGCTAATTTTGAGAAATAATACCATCTTAAAATATGATGATGGTCGTGCGTTTCGGACTGTGCATACTCAGGCTTGACTTCCCTCATTCTTGTTGGCGTCAGTTTACAAACCCATTATATTGCACAACTGGGTGAAAGCGCCAAGCCGTGTGGTACAGTCACTAGACTTCGCTTTTTCGTGTTCAATAAGCGACAGAACTAAGGCACAAATTTATTTGAATACTGATTATTATTCAGTAGCTTTCGTTGAAGTATTTTAATCAGGCGCCATAGTTTGAACCGTGTGGCTTTCCTTTCTCAAACTTATAATAAAATACGCCATAAATAACTTATGTTCCTAAGCACAGTACAAAATTTACAGCCCGCCCTCGCCTTTCTTCTCAGTGTTTCTGAAAATGAAATGAAATCAAATAAACTGACAAATCCCACCTCAATGCCTCAATGGATATCTGCTAGTCTGCAGATTTGTGCGAAGTTATGGATTGAAACCAAGCTACTGCGGCCTCTTTAAAGCAAGAAAAAAAAAACGGAAACAAAAGCGTGTTTCTTTACGTGACAACGTCCTTTAACAGGCCCTTTACGAAATCCATTGAAAACATTTGTTACATTTTGAAAGTTTTCTGTTGCTTATGTAAACAAGGCAACTGCAAGAGTCTCGAAACGCATGTCTTCTCGTTCTCTGTGATGAATGCTTGTTTACCGTGAAAAAAGTGCGTGTTCTTTGCAAGACATTGTTTCGATTGCACCTAAAGTTGTAGATGCCATCTAGCTAAGATTTTAAGAATGATTTTTTTTGTAAATTAGTTCATTGTAGGAACAGTTGCAAGATGTTGAACTGTCCTGTTACCGCATTTCCAGAAGATCAGCGCCACTGACAACTCAGGCACTCTGTGTCTTTGCCTCGGCAAGAGTCCGCAAGCATAGCTTTTTTTTCCCGCTTTCCTGTGGACACTGTAGCCTCAGTACGTTGTAATATTCACGTGATGGGCCCCGCATGTGTTTATCGCTATTTTTCATTGCGGCACCATTCTAGTGTCGTCACTGAGCGTCTCAGATTAGAAGGGTTTACTGAAGTTGCGTGTCATAGTCAGTGGCTCGATCACTGCGCTGCAGCCCGTGGCTCACCATTCGCAGAAAGCCCGGCTCCCTCAGAAAGGCATGACCTTCTGTATCAAATTTTGGCCACCCTTCTGCGAAGCAGCCACTCATGTTTTGTAGACACAGTCACCACAGAATGATGTGTACTACCCATTTATTTGTAGTGCGCACTGATCATAGTGAGAAAATCCGAAGTGCAGGGGAGGAATAAGGGCATAAGGCAGGCTAGCCGATGTTTTCGTAGGTGAGCCTATCTTAGTCAAAGGCGTCAATGACCAACCCTTCCAAACATATGGCGCCTTTGACGAATATACCACCCATCGAAATATCAGCTAACCGGTATGAGGCCCCTATTATGGCGAAAGCCTTAGATGCCTCATCAAACGCGAAAACTGACCGTCGGCGTCTTCGAGATTTGGAAATATCTCTCGATACTTCGCGAGACCGGCGTTGGCGTTGAAGGATGCAAAAAAAAAGTAATAAAAGTGGGTTCAGAGTCACGTGATACTCAAGTGAATATATGTGTGTGTGTGTGTGTGTGTGTGTGTGTGTGTGTGAGTCGGCGCACCAAAAGCCACATGACCTCAGTGTAACAAAACGTCAGCATGACGTCACATATCGCCAGAATTTGACACATCGTAGTGGCGACATCGAAGGGCATCGTCACTTGATTAAAGGCGGGCCGATCACGGAGGCTCTGCAAAACCATGTCAGGAGCAGAAAGCTTGTAATGCCTCCGATCCGGAGGCAGTGCAAAAGCACGTTGAACTGTGAAAGCTTTTGAATGTTACGGTGGAGGGGAGGATCAGCGCGTCGACCGAGAAGAAAAAGAACAAGAAAATGGCTTTCGCCTTCGAGTCGTCTTAGGCAATTGCATAAGGGACCCTCTGAGTTTTTCCTGTTCAGACAACCTCTATAGCACACCTATTCGGTGCCTTTGACTACGCTGTCCCTCATCTTCACAAATTAAGTCATGCGATACTACCAATAAGCACTTCACAAAATTCAGAGGACAGTACTAACATTTATTAGTCTAAAGTCGCCGACATGGGTCACTGGAGGGCAAAAAGATACGACCCGTTGAACACAACCACACATTTATGCTTCGTCGTTAACGCGGGAGTGTCACGCACTTAGCTTCGCCGAAATTAAGCTTGGGAATGTTCTATTGCAAGCATAAGTTAGTCCGTACGTAATCTGGAAAAGTTCACATGCGCATGCTATGCGCATGCGAACTTTTCCAGATTACGGACGCTATTGCTTCGCGATGACGTATTGCAGTCATCACGGCGGATGTTTATCCCGCCCCTCCAATCTTGCTTCTGCTCCCTAGGCTGTCTTCTGGCCCTGCTGTTGCACGTGAAATGTTTCAATGCAGTGCATTTCACTTCGTCGGATACGAGTCAAGCAATTTATTATCATGGTATCCGCGTTTCTTTTAGGGGCGAAGCTCCTTAAAGCGGCACCTGCTCGTCCCCGTCGTAGTGCGTAACCAGTCTTAACGCTAGTACCAGATCTTGACCTCCAAGGTGGTGCCGGTGGGAGATTTCTCCTGTGCGTTGTTAAACTATAAAAAATTCGCAGCGTGCGCGTTAACTAAAAGCCGAATTCTTCTGTCTCTCATTCCCCATTAGCAGCCATTGGCATGTTCAAGTAGGAAACGTCAGTAGAAGTAGAAGTGTAAGTGTTAGCTAAAAGCCGACTTCTTCTGTCTCTCATTCCCATTAGCAGCCATTGTTTACCTCCAAGGTAGTGCCTGGTGAGATTTCTCCTGTGCGTGATTAAACAATAAAAATTTTGTTCAAAACGCCGTTGATTGATGAAATAAACCAAAGAAAGACGCCAGATGTTTTCTAAAAGCAAAACGAAAAGACGCCAGATGTTTCTAAAGCAAAACGAAAAGACGCCAGCTGCTTAACGAAATACGCCAGATGTTTTCTAAAGCAATGGTTTTCTGAACAATGAAAATTCACAGCGTACATGTAAAATTAAAGTGAGCTGCAAGTCGTCATAACTCTCATCGAACCTTTAGTATAAACGCGCCCGATCTCACGTCGGTGATGATGTACTGGGCAGAATTCACGGAAGATTCACGGTTTACCGATGAACCTCCGCAGCTTCGCCCACTCATCATCATTCACTTCGTGGATATGCTGTGATTTTTTCTTCCTCGCGCCATAGGTTCGGAAATCCACAACATGATTAGAGGCTTAATACTTGTGTAGCTCATTGTTCGTACACCGGTGCACCGAGCAGACAATGTTGAACCAGCTTCAATGGAAAGCTTCTGAGCTTTCATTGTTGCCATTACAATTAAGTGTAAACGATCACATTAGAAGTTTGAGTTGACAATTAAAAAACGACCGTTTTAACTGATTTGACGTATTTCATCAGGGCCTATAGCTTAGAACGCTAGGTTACGTTAAATCCAGTTAACTTGTATATTCAACAGCTAGGGCACACTGTTCATTCAGCTGCAATTAAGCCCTCTTTCGGTCAGTCCAAGAAACGCCTCTGTGAGCATCATAAACATAAGTGTCGTCATGTTCAGCCTATTCAGTGATCACTTCAGAACTGGGGTTTTCTCTAACGACCTCCCATTCCCTCTATCCTGCGACAGTTGATTGCACTTTATTCCTGCGACATTCTTAATTTCATCACCTCGACCTAACACTCTGCTGTCATTGACTTCGTTTCTGTTCTCTTGGTATCCATTACGCCGCACTAACGGCACATGAATTATCGGTCCTTCGTATTAGTGACCTGCCCAAGTCCACTTTTTTCTGATGATGTTAACTAGGATGTCGGCAACGCCTGTTTGTTCTCTTTTTTCTCTACGTATCGTTCGGTGTCTTAATGCGGGTCATTTTTTTCTTCCGTCATACATTGCGTGGTACTTCACTTTTTTCTCGAGTTTCCTTGTTATCCTTCAAGTTTTCAGCCCCGTATGTTACTACCAATAATACGATATTGCACAGGTCGGCAAACTCACTCATGAGTCGACTCACTCAAACTCATTCAGACTGAGATCGGGCCATGAGTCTGAGTCTGAACGAGTCCGGGTAAGTAATGTTTTGGTGTGTTTGAGTCGGAGTGAGTCCGACTGAGGAAAATTTTAGTGAGCCTGAGTGCAGGTGCGTTCGGTTGAGCAACATACTGGTGAGTCTGAGAACGAGTGAGCCCTAAGCACAAAATATATTTCTTGACTGAGTCTGAGTGGGCTAGACCGTCTAATGCCGACCTATGGTCATATGTACTCATCTTCAGCATCACTACCAGTCTTATATCGGCTTACCATTATACCCAAGTCTATTCACACATATGTCAACGCGCGAGCGTTAATGCGCCACCTCCATATTTATTCATCAGAGGTGTGAGGCGTGTGTGTGTGTGTGGGGGGGGGGGGGTCTACCTCCCCGTGCAAACTCTTTCACGGGAAGTTCTTGATAATATATCTCGTGTGAGTCGCGTATTTCATAAAACTGTCCTTGCATGATTTCAGCCACTTATAATACGTGTTTGATGGCGCAAGATCAAAAGGCGCATCGTAGAGCACAGATTACGTGAGATATTGGCGTTGAAGAGCATCGGCACCATGACCGAAAAAGCTAATTTAACGCCAACAGACTCATGAATCGACTCACTCAGATTCACTCAGACACAGGTCAAGCCGTGAGTCTGAGTGAGTCCGGCAGAGTAATATGTTGGTGAGATTGAGTCCGAGTTAGTCCGGTTGATAAAACATTTAGTGAGTCTGAGTCCGAGTGAGCCTTTGGAGCAAAATGTATTTCTTCAGTGAGTCTGAGTGAGCTCCAATTTTTTTGCCCACCTATGCGCAATTGTTGTATACATCCCGCTTTACGAATAGCGGTGAATTGCCTGTCATGACTTAGGAATGTCTATCTCAAGCACTACTCCAGCCCATCACCGGCGAATTTTCGTTTCATGAGTAGGTTACACTTTTAGTTATTGGTGTCGATGTACATGCTCTCGCGCAGGTTCTGAATTTTGAGATCTTCTAAGGACTCAAAACAGCCGAGCACGCAACACGGTTAAATTTGCAGACACAGGTAAAAAATATTTTGATTATCAGTGCTCCCCCGCTTGTGTTTCTTCGGGGTAAGGTGATTCGACACGTCGTTTTTTTTTTTCATTGCGGGCTCACTACAGGCAGTAGTATATAACTCCTCGAAAAAATACTGACAGAGTCCCAGTTTCATGCAGGAGCGTTTTACAGCACTTTGAAGGAAATTTATGGCGTTATATATATATATATATATATATATATATATATATATATATATATATATATATATATATATATATATATATTTATATATATATATCTTTTTTTTTGCGTGTGACGAATATGACTGTCGGGTAATGACATGAATACTATGACAATCCTGTCGCGTACGTCGTCAAACCCTTTCCTCCAGACACGTGTGGCACACACCCGTTTACCACTGGCCGCGGTGTACTGGTATGCGCCACAGGTGATTGCCACTTCAGATCCACCCAGGAACGGCGAAAACACACATTGGTAATTTAAATGCCGGAGCATTAAGGAAAACCGACATCGGCAGCGTTGACCTCCGAATGGAAATAATAAAAGCTAGGATCTCAGCAGGAATCGAACCCAAGGATTCTGCGTGGCAGCCAGGTATTCTACCACAGAACTAGCCACGCCAGGTCTAGAAGCTACTTTGGAAAAACACCCAATGCAGGCGTAATGTCGGTGCAACATGAATTGTGGTTGTGGTGCTGGGTATATGATTGTATAACAATGCAATAAACATGTACTCCTACGATACAGGCGGCATGTCAGGTTAACGTCTCTGGTTTCAGTGTTGGCTCCGCTTTTATAGCAGTCTAATAAACATTACATTTGTATTTCCATGGTTCAGCAAGCTATAACGAAGGATTGCTCAACCCCGGAAGAATACATTAACGAAAGTTACGTATGATATTCCCATGATTGCACCGTAAAGTGCATTTAGTTTCGATAATACTGGCGTATGTACTCTAACGTCAGGGCTGACGTTACGTCGCACCATAAGTTACACTTTAAACGCCAGTGTTGTCGACGTGCCTGGTAAGCCCAATATGTGCACACAGCTGCTACACTTACAAATCACCTTGATCAACCTCGTAACGCTTGGCTCAAAGCCATAAAATACAGCATAGAAGTACTCGCTGACTGCTTCGCATGAAACCGATTCCACGAAAGCATGGGATCTGCCGAATTTTTATTTGGAGCAACAATTCGAAAATGTTTAAAATTCATGTCAGTACTTCTTTGACGAGTAGGCCGGCTACGTCACGGGACCCTGGAGTGCTTTTCGAAATCGAAACCGCCTCAAGTCCTAATATACGAGCATATAAATAAACATTCGTCTCGCGCTGGGGCAAATGAGTTTCGTTGCCGTTATTAACGAGACTGTCGCCACTGATTGGGAGAAAAAGAGAGGTTCACAAATTTTCTGTCAACCCTCCTTTAAGACATGCAAACTGCACGAATTTATACTACGGTCACGTAAAAGCGCGTGCGTTGTTCTTCAGTCACGCGTACAGGCAACATCGGCAGCCGATAAGCCCAAAGAAATTGTGACACTTGCTGGGCAAATAAAAACGAAAATTTAAATAAAAAACAAATTACGACTGGATTATGACAGCGTTCATGTGAGACCAGACTTTGCGTACAGCAGCCAAAAAAAGAAAGCGTGGCGAATGTTCCATTCTTGAAGCAGTTTGCGCATGCGTGTGGGAGCGACATTGGTATAAAAGGCAAAGCCGCATGGTCGACAAGTAACAGCGGTTTAACTCTGTGTTGGCAACGATCCGTGCGGCTTCTTCCAGCGGTGGGCACTTCGCGTTTTCCTGCAGATGTGCTTGGACGACCGATTCACCGATCGAGCATCTGCGTATATCGGCATGGCTTGGTGTCTGCGTACCAGGAGCCAGGCCTCATGGTTCTACCAACAGCGCTCGAAGTGAAGGTGAGTTATGCGTTGTAATATTTTCGTTGGAGCATTCGTGTTCCGCTGCAGGTGGCAACGAAGTTTCATTTGTTCAGAGTAGAGTGGTAATACAGAAATTTGACATTAGCATAAAAAGCCTTCAAGAGTAATAACAATTCGTCGGGTTTTACGTGCCAAAACCACAATATGAATATGAGGAACGCGCTTCAGTATAGTAACTGGGAACGGGCCAACAAAAAAGCAGCAGATAGTTACTCTCGTAGAGAAAGAAATCTGATGATGAGAGCAGTTGCTTTAATAATACACAGTAGTCCTGTTATTCTTTCATTTATTTGCTCCTGCGAAGAATTTGGGACGCTTCTTTCAACTCGACCGGCTTCCGTCGACACCTAGCATGTTGCCGTCCTACACATCACAAAGCTACCGAGTAAGGTAACTTGAGTGCGATACCGTGATATTTGCGCCAACGAATACAAGAAATGTGTTCAAAGCCTACCGAGTAAGGTAAATTGACTGCGATACCGTGATGTGTTCACTTCAGTTTTGGTTGAAGGTAGTCGCGTGTTTGCACTCTTTTCGCGGATTCTGCGAGTTCCAAAGCTTAGAAATCGGCGCCGTGACTTTTGTCCTGGCGTGTGTTTCCTTTATATGGCGAATATCTGTTACCACTTCCGATAAATGTAGCCGCACCGTTGGCTAACATTGAAACAATCTGACCGCAGGTTCAGTGCCGTCGACCAGTCGTCTTAGTCGCGCTAGTTTGTTTTTTATGGCAGAACATAAGCATTTTGCGCCGAATCAACTAACCCTTTAGTGTAATGAAAATTCTTTGTTCTGTGGAATACACTGGGAATAGATTGAAGTGCATGTAGTGCTCTACAAATTAGGTACGATAAGGTGCGTTAGTGCCCCTCTGGTATTTTTCGTCATGCAGGAAGGTATTGAACACTTCACGAAGTTGAAATCATCTCTTGCATGCAAAGAACAAAGACTAGATGGTCACCCAGAACTAAACTTCGTAGATGCGTGCCAGATTGTATTCTGGCCGATAAGTTAACGGTGGTTTCTTGGCCCGCACTCGGTACAACTTGCACCGTCATGCGCGCCAACTGCCTGACGCGGCCAAGAAACCACCGTTAACCTATCGGCGTACCGCTGCAACGGAGCCGGCGTGTCGCGGCCACAGCTGATTTCGTTAGCTCAAACCACTGCTGAGAGCAGCATGTTCGCTGCGCGCGAAAGCGCTAGTCATGTGGTTCTTTTTGTATTTTGCGGGCTTTCTTTGCAGCTTGGGAAAAAATGGTATACGTGACTTTCTTTATAGCAAATAATGCAATTGGGGTTTCTGAAGACGCTCTCGAACTTTGAAAGTCGTAATTCCTGCCTAAAGTGAATGTTTAGCGATTTAGTTGAATAATCCTAATTAACAAATTAATTACCAAACAAAAATTGTCTGTAGTGCACAAGATGACTGTCAGCAATTTGCAACTGATTTCACTCGCCTGCCTCTAATATTGTATATTTTAACCCCTTGCTAAAGATAGCTGGGGCACCCGTTATATTGGCGCAGAGCGGCGGAGGCATAACCAAGTATGTATTAAAGGGGTCATGAACCACTTTTCCAAGTAATGATGTAATGACCTCAGTATCGGAGTTTACTGCCTCCCGAATCGATTGCTGCAAAAATTTCTCGAATCCGTCAAGAATCAGCGGAGTTACGGGGGTCTGGCGCACGCTCCGAGCGCTTTCTCTCTTTTCTCGTGCCGACGAGCGCACTGGAAGCTAGACAGGGAGGGATGGCCCGGGGGAAAGAGGTTACGTCAGCGCGCGTCATGAAACGCGATCGCTCTCCCAGTGTGATTCGCTCGCGCGAGTGCGGCTACCGTGTACTGAGGAGTGCGGCGCCGGCAAGTGGCGGCACCCCGCGGCAAGAAGCGCATCTGATCCGAACGCCGCTCTCGATTTACGTCGGCTATCGGCCAATAAGCATGCTATGTCTCTTGCGACGTAAACTGCCAGACGCCCCGCCCACCGACGAGAGTGAGAACCGGCCTCTGTTTGAAAAGAGGGCGCCTGGGGAAACGGCAACTTCGCGCTCCGCTTGTGGCCTTTACGCGGCGCGCACGACTGTAGTATTTGGCAGAGCAGTGCATAGCCGTGTCAGCTTTCCGCAGGATGTGTTTTTTCAACAAGCCCAAGGGGTGCTTCATGACCCATTTAATCCTAATTACACGTTAACTGCCGATATGGGTAGCTATAGCACACAGTTTCGCGTAGCGGAGCGCATGCATATTCCAAGGTACTTATAGATTCATATGATCAAGATAATGAAGCTGGATATTCCATATTCGCGGATGGGAGAGGATGGTCTGCAGTGGAAGAATAGTCATTAGTGTACAGGAGCAATGACCATTTCTTTTACCAGGTTGCGATCTGTCGGGAGCATTGACGAAGTCGACTATACATACGAGGTGCGTCCGAGAACTATCGAATTTTAGGTCATGAGAAATAAATTTGAGTAGAAGGTACAAAACCCTCATTCCCTTCAATATCTCCTCTGTAATGGACACACTTCTCCTAGCGCTCCCGTCCTTGTTGGACACACTTCTGGCATGCACCTTTAGGAATGATCAATCGGGTCGTCACATTCCAAATCTCTTGGCTCGAATCTGATTCGGCGGCATTTTCAGCTTGAGAAACGCCAAGTCACACGGAGCCTGTTAAGGAAGTAGGGAGCTTGACGAATCGCATAAATGTTTTCTTGACCGAGTTTCTTCTGCTCCATTGCAAGCAGTTTTGGTACCAATTTTGCAGACGCTCTCCCCATTCCCAAATCCTTGCGTATACTGATCCAATGCATAACTCCATCTATCTCGTTCGGAAGTTCTTAGACTGTGGCGTGGCGGTCCCTCTTGACCAAACTCCGCGCTTGCAGTTACATTCTGATTTCGGCTTGTTGAGGCTCTGTCTGAACCCGGTTCCCTGTCCACTGATGTGCGGCCACTTGTGAAGCGGTTGTACCACTCCTGTGTCCGAGAGGTGCTCATGTCGTCGTCACCGATAGCCTAATGAATCTTACAGATGGTTTCTGCTCGAGTGTCGCCATGATTTCGGCGAAACTCAATTCAGTATCGCTGCTCTGGTTGTTCACTCTTTTTACAACTTGCTGGGATCCGGATAGCGCTCCTTAAACGTCCTCAGTCGTGGGCCGCTTGCCAGGAACTGACGTTTCCCGCGCGCGGAACAAAATTCACGCATGCGCATAGATGTTTCCTCCGTGTCTCCAACGAAGGAAGCCTCCCGCACTTTGTTTTACGCGAGAAATAAGGTTCGATACTCTTTGCAAAGGGAAGGTTTACATTTACACTCAGTTTAACAGATGAGGTGCAATGCTGTCGCAGATATGCAAGAACTTGAGTCAACAAAATGTATAACTCCGCAAGTCTCGTGGTCTGCTCGAGTCGAGCACGAGCCTGCGCGTGAGGCGTCGCGACCTGCTGCAAATGAAATGCGAGAAACCGAAAATAACGAAACGCTAAGTGATGCGTAACGACACATTGATATTCGTATAAGTGAGTTTATTTGTAATGCTCAAAACACGTTCATGCATTACTCAGCCTAAGAAAGAATAAATCTCATTTCGAGTGGTAAAAACGTTAAATTATTTGTTGTTACGAACGCGCTTACTGCAAGAGGTCTCGCTAGCCCCCACAGTGCTGCACCTGTTGTTTCAAACGGACTCCAGTATGTATGATAACGCAACTCATTTTATCAACGTTAGCTGTGATAATCCTGACGTTTCGTTTAAATTGTGGAACTGGGGGCTGGTGTTAAGATTTTGTCGAGGGGGGCACCAAGGTGACTGTTACTGGGTAAACAAAATTACTTTTCGGTGACCGTACAGGCGCGTACCCTTGTGAAGGAGTAGCTAACAGTCGGCGATCTGTTCTTTTATTTTTTGTCCCCAGTCCTGAAACCTGTCTTCGTGCGAGATATGTGTGGCGCTCTTTCTTTCTTTTTTTCTAAAATAGTCAGGTCCACCGAGAAAGAAGCAGTTTTTTGCTGCTGCTGCAAATCTGGTTGGGGCTGCTCCAACATATTTTGGCAGGGCGCTCATGTCACCAAATTACCTCACATATATAATGCGGCTAAAATCTGTATAGCCCACTATCGTCGGTATTCAAGAGTAAAATTTGGATTTCGCTCTTATAGATTGGAACATTGCATTTGGGTTGAATTAGCTCGTAAAAAGTTAGCTCGTAAAAAATAGCAACGAATGAACGATACAGCAATATTTTGCGATAAAATTAACACCATTCTCGTGCTTCCCACAGTGCCGTCCTTTGTTGCATGGCTCGAATGGCGATGACTAGATCAAGCGGTCCTTCCAGGCAAAAGGCGCACCATTCTGGACTGTCGGCAGCGTTTTCTTGTTCTTGACATCCGTTGAAGGCCCTCAAAAAATGCTTCAGCGCTTCTTATTCTTGTTATTCTTAGCTCATTTTATGCCGCACCCTTTCGGACCACTTCTTCTTCAAAGAATAGATTGGTGTTCAAAATCATTTCAGTTGTGTTCATTGTCAAATGTACTGTCTTGGAACGAAAAAACATTATACTGTAGCGAAAAACTCGAAAAGAAACACTAAACGGCAGAAAGTAGGAAAGTCGGCCTGTTCCTCTGTATATTCGAGTTTTTCCCTACATCATGACGTTCAAGTACAGCCGTGGTCACGTCTCTGTAGAGCGCACGAGCAACCGGTTTTTGTAAAGTCACTGGAACGGGAAAAGTACCGCGTTCGTTTTCTCTTCGCCGCCGCGCCCTTTCGTTGGCTTCGCCACATAAATAGTCCAGCTCGCTCGCCTCGCTGGTGTCTCCCGGCCGCCGACGCATGGCGCTTTGAAGGGCGATTGTTTCTATAGCCTCAGAAAAGCGTGCAGGAACATCACGACATCTCGTATCGTTTTGACACTTCATCGCAAGCCTGTCGAGGCATCGAAGAAGGCCTGGATGCTGCGCTTTTGGGTCCAGCAACCGGCGGGAAATGGGCGAAGCCCTCTTTGCTTTTCCCAGCGGCAAAAATGATGCCAAAAGACGGGCTGTGTGGCTGCGTGCACAGAATACGGCGCGAAAAATTTGTTCTCACGACTGATACCCGCCTTCGTGAGGCAAGCGTTACATTGAGAATTCGCAAATTTTGTTTCGGGGAATGTTTGCGTCTCCGCTGCACTAGTGCAGCTTGTTTCGCGGGGTTGCCGCAGAAAGTTCATGCACAATAATGATTGCCGGACAGCTCTTAAAATATGTATGGCGTAAAATTGACGCCTTCGGGCTCGCATATAACGATCAGTGCGCCATGAAAACTGACTGCTAGAGATTGGTATTGCGTGACGTGACTCTATGACGAACATAAATAACAGTGTGTACCATAAAAATAATGGCACGCATGTCATGTCAGGCATATCATTTACATGCCATGCTCATGGTGCATTCGCGGCCGGTTCGCTCGCTTCATATGCACCAAAATCGGTATTGCGTGACCTGACTGTATGACTAACATAAATACCATGTGGTAACATGAAAATAATGGAGCACATGTTATGTAAGGCATGATTTACATGCCATGCTCATGGTGCACCCCCGGCCGGTTCGCATGCTTGATATGCACCAAGATTGGTAGCGCGTGACGTGACTTTATGGGGTAGAGTTGCACCACAGTTGCATACATCGCCTTGTTTGTCTTTGACGCAGATGAAGTGATTCATGTCATGACATCTAGTTCACAATATATCGCATGTTTGTCACGCATGCATGCATGTAGAATCTGGTATACACAACGAATGACCTGTAATTTATGTTCGTCACACACCCATATCATGTCATACCAAATTTGGTATACATCCAGTTAACAAAACGGCCGGAAGCGTACAAAGACAGTGTAATTTAAACCATGCCGTACATGTTGTGCATGTGATGATTTTCCAGTTACCACCTGTCATTCATGTTCGTCATACAGTCACCTCGCGCTATACCAATTCTAGTGTATATCAAGCTACCGAACCGGCCGCGAGCGCACCATGAGCGTGCCAAGTAAGTGATGCTGTACATGACATGCAAGTCATAATTTTCATGTTACCACCTGTCACTAACGTTCGTCATACAGAAATATTCCGTCATACCAGTTTTGGTATATATGCATTCATTAAACGACCGCGAACTCCCCAAGACCATGTCATGTGAATCATGTTTTACATGGTATGCCTGCCTTGATTCGCGCGTTAGGACCAGTAACTTATATTCGTCATACACTCTTGTCACGCCATATCAATTTTGGTGTGTATCAAGCTAGCGAAGCGGCCGCGAGCGCACCATGAGCGTGGCATGTAAGTCATGCCTTACATGGCGTACATGTCATTATTTTCATGTTACCACCTGTAGTTTATATTCCCCCTACAGTCATGTTATGCCATGCCAAATTTGGTATACATCCCATTAACGAAGTGGCCAGGAGAGCACATAGTCGTGGGCAGATAGATAGATAGATAGATAGATAGATAGATAGATAGATAGATAGATAGATAGATAGATAGAGATACTATCTATCTATCTATCTATGTTCAAACTCGCAGAAGTTCGCTAAGAAATTATTGTTTACGTAGGACGCTAGGGGACAACAGCAATAATACGTGAAAAACAACCCCCTACGCACGCTTCATAATTAACGCGAGAGTGTCACGCACCGAGTTTTGCCTAAATTAATGTTGGGGATGTTCTGTCACCTGCTTATTAGTAATAATTCGCAAGTATCCACATGTATGCGCATGTGGACACTTCATATTTACGGATGCTCTTGCCGCAGGATATATATATATATATATATATATATATATATATATATATATATAAGAGGGAAGGTTATGATATTCCTCTAGTTTTGCTCGCTATAGGCCGCCGTCTTCTGGCGCTGCTGTCGCATGCGAAAAGCTACACCGCAGTTTGTATTTTCGCGGGGTACAAGTCAAGAAAGGGCTTCTGCTGGTCTTTGTACTTTTTTTCAGTCATATAGCAAGTTCAGAAATCCAAAACACGACTAGACGCTTAAGACGAGTGCGGTTTAAACCCATGCACTGAGGAGAAAACATTCAACCAGGTTGAATATAAAGGCTTCGAGCTTTCATTTTTGATAATTCAATATACATAAACCAACACTCTACCAGTATCAAGTGTTAATAATAATAATAATAATAATTGTTGAGGTTTAACGTCCCGAATGGGACGTTAACGTCCGGAATGGAATGGGGACAACGCTTGGAGGAATGGAATGGGAATTAAATAAGCGCTTTTTGCACGGAATGGAATGGGAATGTAATTACGTCTTTTTCCGAAAATATAGCACATTTTCTTCTACGCGCTGTTTATCAAACTTTTCAAACATAAGCAAGTCAGAACCTTGAAGTTAGCAATAAAGCAGTATTTTTAAAATGGCTTGGCTTATGCACGGTACATTTATATAATAATACTATCTGGGGTTTAACATCCCAAAACCACGATATGATTTTGAGAGACGCCGTAGTGGAGGGCTCCGGAAATTTAGACCACCTGGGGTTCTTTAACGTGCGCCTAAATCTAAGTACACGGGCCTCAAACATTTCGCCTCCATCGAAAATGCAGCCGCGTGGCCCACGGTACATTTATAAGCAACGCGCCTACTACAATCCTGTCCTTGTATAGACTGTGTTGCTCCGAAGTTTCGAGCTGAGAGCTGGTCAGCCTGCACTCCCACTGCTCCGGGGTGGGATCATTTCATTATTATCGCTATCCTTTTTCTTTGCATCTTTTCTTCGCGAGGTTGCTACGACTCGGCACATACCCGCGTTCGCATCGCCAAGCAAATAGGGCGTTGGGGAGGAACGTATTTTGCTACACCCTTAATTGCTACTACTGTTATGTGATGCTCAAATTAGTCATGTAGGCCTAAGTACATGTTTTTCGAAGTCGAAGGCCATAACGTATTCTCTAGGTCCACCTTTAGTTAGCCAAAGGTAGACGTAGTGTAAAAGTGTGAACGATCTTCCAATTTGTAAAAGAGAAACCGAGGCATAAGTTAGTGTACAAACAAATGCATTATCCCAGCAGATACTGAAGGGAGAAACAAATTATCCCTGCGCGTTGGTTACCATTGGTACCCCCCCCCCCCCCCACGAAAGTGGCGAATACTCTATGCACAGCCTGATCTTTATCTCACGAGCAGTTTAGTACCTGACGCACGTAAATAACCTTTGCGACAAGGAAGCCATTGCATAACTGCGCAAAGGCGAACACAGAAAGCCCTCCTCACAACATTCATGCTTGAAAGGCGCGCTTGACAAGCGTGAGGGCTGACGAGCAGTGCGGCCCAGTGTTCCGTATTCGATGCAAAAGCACAAGGTGCCCGAGCGGTGCACTGTTCCAACTAATACCAGCAAATATAAATGGTTTTGTTCCCCATTAACCAAATCTTAGTTTTCTCCATATTCATGACCACTCCAGATGCGTGGCAAAACTGCTTAGTCTTCTTGAACGCTACTTTTGTCAGCATAAAAATGCGTTATGTCGTCATTTTAGCATTAACACATTTAAACTTAAACAATATTAGAACATCACCATTCGTTCAAACATGCTGACCACGCAAATACTATAGGTAGCGGGAGAACTGCCCCTATGGGAATTAGTAAGGTGGCATGTACTTGCACGAGATATGTCACCAAGCTACTACCCCTTGACCTTGGTACGTGCTTGCGTACTTTTGCAGTTCTTAATGCATCTGATGACATCAGCTTGATGGGGCGTTCATTCTTAACCGATAAAACTATTAAGATGCCTTTCCTACGCTCAGAAATCGCAGGAATGGAATTGGAACTGCCCGGCCATCCCCGGAGTGGGAATGGGCTAAGTTTTCTTCATTCCGAGGAATTGAAAGGACTGGAATTGCGGCAAGTTCTAATTCCCCGGAATGGAACTGGATGGAATGAAGGCGCCCATTCCGCAACACTGCTTAGTACATACATCTGTTTTTGCCTGTTGCCCAGTTTTCTCTTCACGCTATGAGGCTTCGTCCGTTCTAGACATGACTAATAAAAACACATGGCACGAAGTAAGCCACGTGCGAGTCGGGCCGGGTCCCTGCCCCTGCAGCATAATTAAATAAACAATACAACTCGGTCTTCCTAGATGAAAGTTCAGGAGCGGTCAATGCAATTCGCGGATCCATTTGGAATCAACGTCCGTCGACACTGTCGACGAGCTGAAGGTGAGGCACTGATATTTAAAGAGTACTCGAGGAGTATAGGTAGGCGTTATTAAAATAAAGTATACAGTGAAACCTCGGTGAGACGAATCTCGCTGGGCTACCAAAAATATTCGTATCATCCGAAATTCGTATCACCAGAAAACATATAAAATTAGTATGCGACAAAAGAAAGTTGGCATACGTTTTGATTCAGTGTTTTTCAGGGCCGCAGCGACGTCATGAACAGCTCTGAATGGTTGCCAGTAAAGTTTTTAAACGACAACGATCATACTTGTACTCGTATATAAGGTGCACGCGCGCGTGTGTAATTAATAGAACCAGATGTGTTGTGCCCCTAGACCGCTAGTAGCCCCTTCCTAATCTTACTACGCTTTTCTGTCATGACACTACAGTACTGCGGCGAAAGTGACTTAGAAGCGCTTCGCACACGATAGATGGAGGCCAAGCTCCTTCAAGACCGTCCGCTTCGTCTCTTGGGGTCTTCGTCCACCTTTAATGGGACTTCATGGCGGACCCGCAGCCCAAGTTTCAGTCTTGTTTCATAGAACGTCTGATTGCGGGGACATGGCTTGCATCGACGTGGCAGGCACGTGTTAACACAGTACAAAGACGCTGCTGCCTCCAGCGCAGGAGCACGCGTCAACGCGTCGAAAAAAAAAAAAAAAGAAAGCGCGACCACAACGTCATCTGTAACCTAAACGCGAAGGTGCCTAAAGGTCTCCAATATTCGCGCGCACTATCTCGGAGGTAACGACGCAACGTTGATGGTCGCGCATGCCCGCGCCCGCGTGTGACTGCCGCGTCTTCCGCGACAGCGTGGGCCGCACCTGTTCGTACCTGTGCGCTAGCGTACGTTCGTATCAAACGTTGCGGGGTGCAAATCGGTTCGCAACAACCGTACTCAAGTACATTGCAGGCTAGTGGCCACTTTCGATAACAGACAAGGCAATTGAAGCATGACGCAGCGAACATATATACTAAGTGTGCATTTCCAACAATAAAATAACTGCCTATTCAACAAGTGGAAGGTACAGTTGGTATCACTTGCTCCTAACTTGGAAAACAAAGGCGGTAAGAATCGGCGCATGCCGAGCGCTGGCGCATATAGAAGTAGCAGACGACGCGAGGCACGCACCGCTGTAATGAATCTACGCATGCGCTGCATTTACAAATCTCGCCAGTAGTTAGCGCTCCGCGGAGAGCCGGCCACGCGCTCGCGTGTTCCCTCTAAGAGTGGACCGTACTGTACATTGATTAGACCGCGTGTGCGTCGCTCGCACCATATATGTAACAAACGGTAAGCGTTTATCGCCCTTCGTTGATACTAACTGCAGTTGTTGCATTTTAGAAACGCTGGTTGTGCTTTCGCGTGTTGGCTAGCAGGTGAATTATACCGCAGATATGTATAGTCGTGAGCAAGATGAGCTGCAACTCTGATATTACCTTTTGAATAGGCTATAGCGACTAAACACAGCGAGCAAGCGCGAAAGTGTTCATGACACCAAATGCTCAAACGGAAAGGTGTGTATGGCAATACAGTACGTCACATTTACATTAGTACATTACAAGTATTCGTACACTAAACCTTAATTCGGTGTTCGGCTCATATTGATGACAACAGAACGTCTTGACGGCATCAGCACGCGATAACGCACATGTAAGTGCTACGTCCGGTATACATACATACGCTCGGCAATACCTACACTGACTGCGTTATTCCTTTCACATTTCATGCGTAGAGATACATGCAGATGCGTTCGGATATGTGCAGTGTTTTACGATGTAAGAATATTCAAGCGGTGACGTGTTTTTTTTTTTATTTTTCCGTCTCGTGCTCCCATGGCGCCAACGAGCAGCGGGCGACCGAACGGCTGGCTCGATCGATGTGCCATAGTGCCTCGCGCTCCCGCGGGGCGTTCTGGGATTGCTTGAAAGGGTTTATGAGCAAGAATATCCCAATGCATTCACCCTCTCTCTTTAGGATATCATCTGACGCTTTGCAACATATCCTTCAATTAATTTTTATTCTATATCTATACTTAATTATTATTTGCCTATAACTATCAGCGCAATTACTCATGTAAATTGCGGAAGGGTGTCTTCAAGGGCCAGTTGGTGCCTGTTACTGCGTTGAAAACAGCGCGAAAACGGGACGAAGGGTAAGGAACAAACAACACAAGGCGCTGTTCCTTTGTTTTCTTAGCATACGTGCCGTTTTCGCACTGTTTTCAACGCAGTAACATGTAGCAACTGGCCCTTCAACACAGCCTTCTGCGATTTGTTTCTCTTACATCAGGCTTTTTCGCACCCAGTGCTTTGCATGTGCCAGCGCTTGTGTAGTTTTTTCCTTAGCCTTTGTCCAGTTTTCACGCTGTTTTCAACGCTGTACTCCTTTAAATCGTAATCTCTCGTAAATGTTTCTTGTGGCACATGTGAGTGATAAATGGCATCTATATTAAAGGTATAATTATCATTGATTACGAAGTAATGATATTTATCGCTGCTTATAATTAACGATATTCTATCATTTCCCGGCATCGTGCTATAACTGCATAGATTGAGGTACTAGCTATCTATCTGTCTTGATTATGTCCTACACTGATAGCTTTCACCCCTACATTTAAAATATGTTGAATTCGTTGTCTCCATTCATTAGTAATGCACTGCATGCGAAGGTGTGAATGTAGATCAACATTAGTCATTCTAACTCTGAATTCTGCTTGGTTAACCTAATTTTAAAAATTCGCGCAGCTTGCACTGAGTCGCGCAAAGCATGGCTAGAGGGAAGCTGGTCGACACTTGGCTGGTCCTGGCTTGATTAGCCAAGTGTCGACACGTGCATTCACACGCCTATGCACGAAGTGTTCACGGGATCACATTCTAAATCACGAGTGTAGACTATAGTTGTTGATCGGGTGCAATCACAACACCAGGTAGGATAATTAGCTTAAGTAGATTAATCAGAATAATTAGCTTAATAACATTGTAACGGAAAAACAGCGCGAGAAGACAGGGACGAAAGGGGGCACACACACAGCGCTCGTGTGGGTGCCCCTTCCGTTCCTGTATCCACGCGCTTTTTTTTTCGTTACAATGCTACCAAACCAACTAGCCCACTGACATGCAATAGCTTAATAGGTCTAAGTGGCACATTGGAGACTTGGTCTCGGTTAGCTTGCATCCCAAGTCAGACAAGTCTTAATTATAACTGAATTAGCTAACTTATAACTTAATTAGATTAATTAGCATAACTCGAACACTCGAGGCTCGGCCTCAACTAGCTTGCATTCGAAGTCAATCTAAACCTAATGCGCTAATTATCATAATTAAAGGTAATTAGACGCAGTTCTATTTAGTCTTAATTAGGCTTTGCTCGGCACATCTTGCCGAGCGCGGCATGGCTACGCACACTAGAATCTCAACTCGGCTTAAAGGGACACTGAAGCAGTTTTCAATTCGCGAATGTATTGCGAATTCGGTATCGCGACCTCTTAGAACATGCCTGCGAAGGTTTTTTCCCTATTTTCGACTAAACAACGGCGCTATAAGCGAGCAAACTTTGGCCCAGGGAACGCCCCCCTGCGCGCGCGGATCGCAGGGGAGGAGGACGGCAGAGAGAGAAACGTGGAGAGGTGACGTCATCGACAGGAACGAGCAGGGCCGTTGCGCCTGTTTGCTTCGGTGTGTTCCTTGTTCCTGCTGCGACCTGCTGCCTAGCGAAGCATCAGTTGTGCCAATTCGTAGGGATTTCTTGCCGCTGCACCGTTCTCTTGTTTCGATTACAGATTTTTGCTGTCCGGCATTCACTAGTTGTGTATGTCGGGGGTTGAAGTGGACTCGCGATGCCGCAGTACTGCGCGGCATATGGCTGCTGCAACACTTTCGGTCGCGATGAGGTCGATTTTCATAAGTTTCCTCGGGATCAGAAGATGGCTGCAAAATGGGTCACTGGAGTTAAAAGAAGACTTCAAACCTACGAGAGCAAGTGTGCTGTGCTCTAAGCACGTCCATGACAGCGACTACGTACGAAGCCCGTCTCTGATGCAGTCGCTGGGATTGACGATCAAGTCTATGCGAGTGAGCAGCGACGCGGTTCCTTCTGTGTTCCCGCACCTGAGGGGGCCCTCGCCCAGGACGTAAGGTGCTTCCGTGTTAAACGCTTTGATATGTCTTACGATGGCATCTCGAAATCGGGTACTCTACACGACAGTCGCATACTTATGACGCAGCAAATATACCGTTTGCATTTCAAAACACCACCACTGCAGTACTGGCCAGAATTCCGAAAAAGCGATGACATTGTAAACCGAACTGCAATATATGAGCCAAATTGTCCATGCGCGAGATCAGGGGCGTAGGCAAAAATTTTTTTCCAGGGGGGGGGGGGGGGGGCAGGAAGATGTGGTCGAGTGTCATTTTGTGCTCTATATGCTGTGGCAAAAAAAAATATTCGGAGGGGGGGGGCACAAGCTCCTCGGTGTGCCCCCCACGCCCCCCCCCCCCCCCCCGGCTACGCCATTGCGCAAGATTGCAGCGCAGTTCGGAGCACATGTCACCACTGCGACAAAGAGCGGCTCTCGTGTGCTTTCTTTCTCTCGCGATAGCACACTGACTCATCACATGCTTCTTGCCCGCTGCGAAGTGCGATACTGATTGCGTCAACAACGCTGCACTTTGAGCAGGGAAATTCATGAACAGCTGATGTTGTCGCACGATGTGCGCGCGCAGCGCGGACCCTGCCAATACGCGGCTAAAAGCTAGTGCCAATGCTGTTTTTCCTTATCGGATTTAATATACACGGCTGAACGTAGTTTACTGCAGTGAAATTAAGCACTAACGTGCATCTTGCACGTACCAGTCCATGTTTTCAACGCGGGTGAAGGTTACCGGTTGGGACACGCTTTCTTTTGCCGCATCATCGGCGCTGGCAGCATCTTCGCTCGTCGCTCTTACAGTGGCGACCGGCCCGAACATGTACGGATATACAGTGAACTCGTTACGACTGCCAGATTTCGCCATAACAGCAACTACACGCCGATTTCAACAAAAAAAAAAAAAGAAAAAAAACACGGCATCGTCTGCTGGAATGCGCTGTCAGCTGTCTTCACGATAGCGTCGATGATGTCACGGAGCTCCGACCAATCACAGGCGGCGGCGAGACTCGCAATGCCGCCCGAGGCGCCTGTTGCTCGTTTTCGGCGAAATAAATTGCGTTGGTCTATGCAAATTTTCGACTTGATTTTCGAGTTTGCCGCACGAACTTACTTAACATGGCACGACAACCTCGTTTTTTTTTTTTGCAAAGTGCTTCAGTGTTCCTTTATTATAGCTAATTAGCCTCTGACTTAAGTATGCTTGGCTAATTAGGTTTTGCCCTGCTCAACTAGGCTTAATTAGAGTTGGCTACAATTCACTTTGCTTAGCTAGGCACAGCTATGCTTAGCGCGCCGGCATGATGACGACTGTTTGTCGACATCGCTAGTCTGAGAAAGGGTGGGTATAACAGCTCTGCTATAAGAATAAATATTTTAATTGTGCTGCAGAGTCCCTAATTGCCAATTAGCAAAACATTCTAAATGTATTCAGCCTCTCCCTCTATGCTTTCGTTTGATGCATTACAATGATGTCCTGTTAATTCTTTGATCATCTACCCACACTTGATAATTGCCTACAACGATCACTAATAAACTATAAAATATGTTTCTCTTGCATAAAATCTTATTTGACACCTTTAATCACTCGGTTCCATAGATTTTCCCCAAAAGCCATCCCTGACTACTAATCATCGATCACTACCACTAAAGATAATTGCCTGTTACTATCTATCTCTGATCGCAATTTCATACATTGAATACCGTATATATTTCATGTACGTATGCTCCTATACTGAAAGCCTTCTATTATGAGCTTAAAACTGGTCATTTCGATATTACAAGTGATGACTTATATCGACAGGGTGCAAATGTGCATAATGTTGCTGAGTAATCATCAGTCATTGTGACTTCTTGTGGGTCATTGCCAAATTGTTAATTATCCGTAATAATTAAGCTAAAAGACCCCCAATTACGAATTAGCAAAGTAAGATTCTTATATCTAAATAAGCTAAAAGACCCCTAATCTTTCATCCTCTTCGTCTCCACTCCATGTGATCATCCGATTAGTTGATTCTTAATTACCCCTTTCCTATTTAACACTAAGTGTAAGTATTAATAATTCCAGAGTACGATAACCATATCTTTTATACGTTTGATTGGAAATTAGCTGTAACAGTAACTACTGCTAGTTACATGCGATAGCCATCTATATCAATGGTGTACATTGCAGTACTATCTGTAAAAATATATATTTTACATGTCCTTCTATACAGACCGCTTGCACCAATAGGTTTTAAAGAAATTGTTAAATTCATTACTACCTTTGATTACATATACTCAATAGAGGAAGATTCGCATGCGTATCAATGTCTCTTGGTAATTCTTACTTGCTTTGAATTACGAGGAGCTATTCTCGTTTTTGATCGGCTCTAATTAACCTACCATTTCTCATTGCTAAATATCAACTGAAGACCTCCATAGTATTCGTGTGCTCTATGCTGAGCAGTTTCAAGAAAAACAAACATGTATAAAAACAGTGATATTTTCACGTGTTTTGGGGCCACCGAATACACTATGAAGCGTATGCACCACTATAAGGTGGTTTCGCTGCAGTGCACCTTTTCATAAAACTTCCCGTCAAACCTCACAAACTTCGCCAACATCAGCCAAACTTCACAGGTTCGAAGACTGAATAATCGGAGATTGGGTCACTTCAGCGATTTAAGCAGATGAGGGCGCATTGTTTTTATATAAATCTTTAAATTCTCTCCCACGGAGTTTCACATAGCACATTAAAGTGGTTCTCGAACCCAGGAAGTTTATGGGAATAAAGCAAAACTTCTCGCACTGTGACATGGACTCCCAGATTATATGGACGAAGTGATTTAAGCGTATATTGAGAGAGAGAGAAATGTTTTAATGAAAAGCTGGAGATGTTTGCCTGGCTATTCGCCTGACATGCTACTCAAGGCGTTTCACTACAGTAAATGTTTAAAAGTCGTTTCCCATTCAGTGACGCTGCCACTCAGCCGCCAACTCAACAGATGGCGCTAGTTTTCGATGTCCCGAATTCCAGGACATGGCTCAGAACAATACTGCGCTAATTGGAGACGCGTAGCACCTACGCTTAATATTTTTAATACTTGGTGCTTTTTTCTGAAACACCCTGAATACGTATGAAACGGCACTCTGCGGTTAACATGTTCCGAAAAACAACAAAGTACTACAGTGCATTTTACATCAAACATTTCTACACATACATGTACGTATTAAACACGTAAGCAGTATACGCACACGGCACTTCGTATGTTATTACAATTAATGTACAAATGTTGGTGTAATCATGAATGCGATCTTTTGCCTTCTGACGTCACGTAGGGCGTGATCTTTTTACGAGCTGGCATATACTACCTGCAGGCATCAAGTATGCCAGAACGAGACCGCCGCTACGAATGAACGAAAGAAGGTAGGGGTGTACGAATATTCGAAAATTTCGAATAGCATTCCATTCCATTCGATTCCGTACTCGAATCGAATAGCAGACATTCGAAATACCGCTTGTTTTAACCGCGAAGCTGCTTAGCAAATCGTTCCCTGTCCGACTATCGTCACCATGAACTATCATCACCATGAACGGTTATGTGCCGCAGAAATTGGGCAAATCCCACTACTCACCACTGGTCCACTAAAAATGAAGAAGGCAACAGTTAGCCCAACAAAAAATTGCTGCGAAGCGACGACGGCGAGCCCAAGATCCTGAGTACGTACAACGAGATAATACTAGGTAACGGGAAAGGCAGCGGCGGCTGCGGGAAGACCGCGAAGCGATGGAAGGCCTACACCAACGATGACGTGCCCGAAGATATGTGAAAGGGGCGAACGCTTGGTTTCGGTTCTTGAATGTTCTTCAACAAGGTCATCATCACCGTGATCAGTGAGCACCAGCAGCTGGACCGCACTTTTTAATCGAATCCGTTCGTGATCGCGGCTATGAGAAGTCGAAGTGTGGTGAAGTGCGAGGCATAGTGCAGCTGGTGGAAATCGTGGATGGCTCTTACGATGAAATGATCGATGATGCCTCCTGTCGTGGACGTGGCAGCGAGGTCTTTTGATGCCCTGTCCATATCCAAGCCGTCTTTCACGCAATATAAAGACCAAGCATTTTTGGGTCTTGATAAATCTATGTTGACCTCACCGGTAATGATGAGAGGCCTGGTTCTTTCTGCAAATTTATTGTAGGAAGCATTGGCCCCGGTTTCTGCGTAATCCACGTGGTCAAGGTTGCGGACCACGTAGACGAGTGGATTGTAGTTGAGCGTCTTCCAGGGGTGTTCTGTCTTCAGCTTCCTGACTTTCCTTGCGTCCTCCGCGGTGGTGTAGCGGTTACGGTGCTCATTTGCTGACCCGAAGGTCGCGGGTTCGATTCCTGCCGCGGCGGTCGCATTTCGATGGAGGCAGAATGCTAGATGCCTGTGTACTGTGCGATCTCGGTACACCCTCGATGACCCGATGGTCAAAATTTCCGGAGCCCTTCGCTGCGGCGTCTCTCATAATCATATCGTGGTTTTGGGATATGAGACCCCAACATTTATTATTGTTATCACTTTCCTTGCGTGTGAATGTGTGTGTTCGCGGTTACTGTGTTGGTCGAGACTGTGTATCACCTGTGGCACATACCCGCATAGCATGAACTCTGGTATGCGGGTATGTGCCACACGTGACCGAGAGAAAGGGTGTCATGACGTACGCGACAGGTGTTTTGAGTCATTCATGTCATGACCAGTGAATCGTGTTCGCCATACACTGATCCCCTGCTGTGTCAATTTGGTATATTACAAGTTATGGAAACGACCAGGAGAGCGCCCAGACGTAGGCGGCTGATAGATAGATAAATAGATAGATAGATAGATAGATATGTAGATAAAGCGGCCAAAGTGCCTGAGGTTCGCTAAGAAATGCTTCGCATTTAACAACCTGCATCACCTAGCTAAGGCCCAGCAGCAACCTGAAGAAACCAGATTAGTCTATTGCGAGCCGTCATCGTCTCGGAGAAAACGACGAAGTTGCGCCTCAGCTGCTCCGCACGTTCGAGCCTAGCGCGAGAGAAGAGGAGGCCCGCAAGAAGACAGCATCTGTGGTTGCCCATCGGAGAGCAAGCATCAATAAAATCTGTGGAAAAACGAACGCCTCACGTCTTCCCACAACTCTTCAGAAATGTCCAGTATCGCTGCTTCAAGCTTTGCGCGGCCTAGTGCAAGCTTCGCGATTTTTTTCGAATAGCTTTCGAATAATCAGCACGGACGGGAGAACCCGAACACAATGAAACTCTGGAACAGCCGAAGGTCATTTTTCGTCTTTAATCACTGAAATACCAATATGCACGCAGCCCAACATTTTACGAGACTACCTGTGCTAAATTGATTACCGGATGAAGGCGTTTTTTCTTCTTAAAACTCCACTCCTACTCAATTTTTACTATGCTGCATCGCATTAATCGGTTCCTGTCTTCGTCTTGTAAAAACTGACGGTGGGGACTACGGCTGCGTTCCGCTTCACTATAGACAACAGACGCGTAAATTGTTTGCGTAAATTGTTCTTGTAGATGCAGCTTTCAACACTGATGCTTTCGATGCAGAGGCTCATGTTGTAATGTCAGATTTATCAGTTTTATGACAGATTTAGCTGTATGCGTCGTGTTCGGTTAAAAATTTATTAGTTTGTTGTCTCAATTTTATTTAGAAGCAATCGACTAGGTAACACCATGATTACGGTAGTCACTGCTGTATTTAAACCTATAGTTGCGAAATATTTCGAAGGCTCTGGTCGCTGCTGTATACGAGCTTACCTCAGTATTCATAAACGAGGTATTTGGGTCGGTTAAAAGTAACCGTATTGTTCTTTGGTGAAAGTTTTTGAATACTTGTTTAAATTAAAATGTTGTGGAGTGTAGGATTGTTTTGAAAATGGTTGTCTTACAATTCGAAAACTATTCCAAGAGTATTCGTTTCGGTGTCATCACTATTAGATTCGTATTTGATTTCGTTTAAAAATTCACTATTTGCACACCTCTAAAAGAAGGGGAATTTTTAAGGGCTCGATTTTCTTTGTTAGACACAACGTGGCATCAAGTCTGCCATAACGAAAATCCCGCTACGAATGAACGAAAGAAAGGCAATTTTTAAGGGCTCGTATTTCTTGTTAAACACAACGTTGTGTCTAACAAAGAAAAACGAACCCTGCAAAATTCCCCCTTCTTTCATTCGTAGCAAAATTGTAGCTCTTGTTTTACAAACTAAAGTTAGACCCTCTAATTGAGTCTTCGGCTGTGCGTGTAGTATTTGTCTTGTTAGCGTTTAGTCCGGCTAGTGCTTGTCGCTATTCAGTGTTATAATATAGGCCATGCTTGTAGTTCCGTCATGGCCTACAAGTTCACATTAGGCTAACTTGAGTAGTATTGTGTCCTACAAAATGATCAATGGAGTGAAATAGGTGTGGCACTTTACATATTGCACAAAAAACGTGCTTTCGTAATAGTGCGAGCCTGTAAGCTGGCAAAAAGTGCATCTTTAAAGAAACATTCTGATAGATTTAGGACGATTGCGATAAATATGACGCATTTTCAGAGTTCAGAATAATCGTATGGTTTGCGTGGTCATTTCGTCAGTCAACAAAAACTTTATTTACAGGTCCTGAGGAGTTTAAGCCGCCGGGGCATCCACGAGGGACACCCTAGCAGCCGCTACCTTAGGCGACGCCCGAGTCGGGGCGGGAACGTGATGGCGTTCCACCAGTTCTTGGGCCCTCTGGACTGCCTTGAGTTGATGGTCGAGCTCGGAGCTCCTGAGTGCCTCTTCCCAATCGGACTAACTGGTGAGAGGTCCCCTAGGTAACGCTAGACATTGCCAGAGCATGTGCGAGAGTGAACAATGAAATTTCTGTGCAATCTGGGCGTTGTGGAATGATGTCTGAGTTGTAATGGCCGAGTCGGCAACGTGATGGGTACGATCTCGTTTGTAGCATGCGAAAGGCTACCGCTTGAGCGCGTTCAAGCTTTGTGTGTGCTAGGGGCTAATGGATTCTGTTGTTACGATAGTGAGAGGTGATTTCGTGGAAGGTGAGTAAGGGGTCGTTAAACTAAACTATGTGTGGGCCCAGCTTTTCGGTGGCTGATTGATGGTCGCGGCGGGTGAGGTCTCGTGCTCGGTCATGAGTGGACGTCTTTGCTCATGTGGGCAGGGAACCAAGAGAGGTAGTGCCAGCCCATGTGCTTGCGTGTTTGTAAAATGTGGGTTGCTTCACGCGCGATACTGCGGTTTCGTAAGCCCGGATGGCGGCTCTGGAGTCTGTGAAGACGCTGGTGTGCGATGGATCGATCATCACTAAAGCTATGGCGACCTGCTCGGCTATGGCGCTCGTTGCTAGTCTAACCGAGGCGGCTGAGCGTAAGGCTCCGTCGCCATCTACTACCGCGAGTGCAAAGGTGGGGGAGTTACCGTATTGCGCCGCATCGACGAGCACGGTACAGTCGCGATTCGCGGCGGTGCGGTCGAGGATCGCGCGAGCCCGGGCCAGGCGTCTGCCCTTGTTCGGCTGTTGGTGGACGTTTCGTGGGAATGGGTTTACCATGTAGGTATCTCAGACATCTCTCGGGAGGGTTACTGAGCGTTCAAGGTAGGGGTGTGGGGGACATGCCGGCCTCGTTTAAAAGTCGACGGTCTGCCTTGGAGGAGGAGAGGCGGACCACTTGGGCCGTAGTCTCGGCCTCGATGACTTCGTCGATGTCGTTGTGCATGCATAGTTGGTCGAGACGGGAGATACTCGTGTTTTGGGGTAGGCTGAGGACTTGTCTAATGTTTTTGCGCATGAGTTTCGTCTTTTCCACCTTTGTCCACTTGTGGGCAGAGGCGACGTAATTGATGTGGCTAATTAGGAACGTGCCACGCGTTTCCAAAGTACATTTCCACTGTCTTGAATAATTGTACCCGCTTTACTTGTGTGCCAATTAGCACGATTAGCTCAATTAGCACGATTTCAGCAATGTTGTTTCGAGGTGCAGAAACACTGCTTTAGGTTTATTGTTAATAAAAATTCGGCAGCTCCCATGCCTTGTGGGAATCGGTTTCATGCGATGCGATGCAGTCAGCGAGTAGTTGTCTATGCTGCATTTTTTGGCTTTGTGCCAATTGTTACGAGGTGGACCGACGTGTTGTTGTAAGTGTAGTAGTTGTGTACATATCGTGGGCTTACCAGGCACGTCGACTGCACTGCCGTTCACAGGGTAGCTTATAGTCGGACGTAACGTCAGCACTCACGTTAGAGCACAGACGTCAGTATTATCGAAACGAAGCGCATATTACAGTGCCATACGTAACTTTCGTTAGCGTATATTCCTCTGTGGTCGGGCAACGATTGAATGTAGCTTGCTGAATCAGATACAAATGTAATGTTTATTAGGCTGCTATAAAAGCGAAGCCATCCCTGGAACCTTAACTGACGTTAACCCGACATGATGCCTGTATCGTAGGAGTACATATGTAATGTTTCTTGTTTCATTACAAAATTAGATAACCAGCACTACAACCGCAATTGACGTTGCACCGACATTACGCCTGAGTGTTCTCTGAATAAGAATAAAGTTAATGCAACAACGCCTGTATAGGGTCTTTTTCCAAAGCAGTTTCTAGATCTGGCGTGGCTCTCTGGTAGAATACCTGATTACCACGCAGAATTCTGGGGTGCGATTCCTGCTGGGACCCTAATTTTCATTTGCAATCGTCTGGTCAACGCGGCTGATGTCGGTTTTTCTTAACGCCTTACTTAGATTTAGGTGCATGGTAAACAACTCCAGGAGGTCGAAATTTTCGCAGCCCTCCACTGTGGCGTCCTTCATAAATGCTGGCTTTGGGACGTAAAACCCCAACAATTCTATAACTCAAACGTGTGGAGTGGGCCAAGTTTGTTTTGAACATGAGTGAACTCTACCTTTGAATTGGGTAGTCAGTTTCGCACATGGTTCTACTCAATGCTGGAATTGTGCAAGGTCAGTGTTGGCGTTAGCCACGTCCATTGCGGAAGTGGGACAAGGTAGCGTCGAGAAGGTCCGCACTTAATTGTAGGCAGGGGCGAAGCCAAATATAACCCGATTCTAACTAGACTTATCAACATTCAAATTCGTCCAGTCATTTTTGGGTGGCACTAAAAATGCCCAATATACCAAACCATGCATTGCCAATCTTATCCTGCAGTACATTGCCAACTGTGCACTGCTTGTTGCGTTGACATGCAATCCATTCCGCCGGTGAGTCCAGTTGAAGCCCCGTGTTATTTCCCGACATCTGCGACATCTGATAGAGCGCGCTCCGAAGGACCTTAATGGACTTTCTCCATTCATTGTTAATATGCGAAATCTTGACAGGTAGAATATGTAGTGAAGAGTTCGACGAAAGTTCGATTGGTCAGGTAACATTATGATGAAGTTGCGGTGACTAACCAAATCAAGGCAAAAATGCACGAGGGACGTCTACGGGCTTGTACGGGTTTCTTGACGCTAAAGCAGGCAGAAGACTTAAGTCTCTTATACTAAAATATGATTTAGCGAGTTGGTGTCGCTAGCGGACAGATTTCCATTGTTTCTGTTGGCGGTGTCGTCGACTGAATAAAAACTTTAGAAGTATTCTAGTTGCTAGATTCTCCTCCTTAGCTATTGTATTGGAGTCATCCCAATCGATGCGGTGACCGTGAATGTCTGCATGCTCAGCCAGGACGTTCGATACTTTCTTGTTGCAGATTTCTCTCTGACGCTCCTTCAATATTCTCGTGAACTTGCCAGTTTCGCCGATGTAGCTGCAGTCTGCACATGGTACTTTGTCGACAAGGGGGAATTCTCGCTGTTGATCGGATCCCCGACGTTAGCAAGCTGATTTTTCAGTTTCTTGGACGGCATGCGTGGATTGTGAATGACGTATGTAAACATGCGGTTTAGAGCTTAGCTCATACCTGAAACGTACGGAACACCGGCGCGCCCTGCAAAAGACCTGCTTAGACGGCTTTCGATAAAACGAGAGATAAAACAGCGGAAGGCTTCTGGCAAGCCTGATGGCATGAATAGCCGGTATGAGTCCTTCCGGGCGCCGAACGAGAGTCTGTTCCTGTTCACTCACGCAGACGTGGAGGATGGAAAGGATGTTATCCAACTTGTATTCTGCAGTGAACTGCATGGCTGTTTCTATGGTGTTGAGAAGATTCAGGAGACATGTTGCGTCTTACACTTTTCTAATGCTGAAGCAGTCGTCTACGTAACGGACGAAAATATTTGGTGTGGGCGCAAAGTAAGCGAGGGCCTTCTGTTTAATGACTTCCGTTCCCAAATTGCCGGTAGTCATAGAATGGAAGATCCCATGGCAATAACGAGCGTTTGCTGAATTAACCATTTCCTGAAGGAGGAGTATGTGTTGTTCAAGCACATCTCAAGCTCCCTTGCCTGATCACTTAGCCATTCCGAGATTAAGTAATTTCCTGCAGTAAGAGAGCTCAATGTAGTAATTTTCAACATGACTGTTATCGCTAGATTAGTCCTGTAATGCAAGGTTTTTGGCTTAAAATTCCAAGAAGTTTTATTAAGCCACTGTGTAGCATGATTTCTCCTTATAGAAGCAATGGCGTGGTTTTATCTTTCCACTATAGAAATATGGGTGCTCGTCTCCTTCGCAGGATCCGGAGAGTAGCAGAGTGTCGACAATGCTTCGCAGCGGCTCGGTGACCCATGCCAGCGTACTTGGTGTCTTCTCCATCTGGTACATTGGGGTTCTGTCGATCAAGTGTGCTGCACGACCGAGCGTGCTTGTCAGCGAGTTCCGTTCTCCCCGCAATCGAGATGCTCAACTATTGCAGTACCGGTGGACCAAGAGCAGCAGAGTTCAAGGACCATCAAATGGTGGTGCGTAAATACATTCACCGAGGTGTATATTATCTATTGAGAACCAATAATGTATGTGGCTTGCGTGTGGTTTCGCTCTTGAATTGTTCAATTGCGAAAGCGTGTGCTCATTAGTTTGCACATTGAAACTCCTAATGAATGATGCATACTGAATAAAACTTCTGGCGTGTACATTCTATTACCGCCGTAGGAGAATAGTGGGCGCAAAAATTATACCTTCAGTTCTGTAACTGTCAGTGAAGGCTCGCACTAATGTCGTTGCTCGGGCAGTTACCAACCATATGCAGCTTGAATTTGACGTGTGCGGAAGTAGCGTAGACGTTAGGGTGAGTTGGTGTAGCTCCAGGTCGTGATGAATTGGCAACAAAGAATCAACGAAAAGAACGGGGTTCTTTCTCCAGTCTGACTGCATTAGTATTTCGCGCCTAATTCATCAGAACGTGACGTTTACTATTCGTTCAGGTAAATAGTACTAGAGGGTTTTAAGTCCAAGAACTCGTTCGTTCGTAGCGTCTAGTAGATCATTTAAAAGCATACGACGCCAGAATTGGAGCCGGACGTAATGATAGCCGTTCGTTGTGTGAGCCTTGAACGCATACCAGTGCAAGCTTGTGTTACGTAGTAGTGCTACATGAATATTCCGAGCAGGAAGGACGAAGGTAGTGGACGAGAAATGCTGGTGTGGATTCTGTAATCACATTTTCAAGGACGTTAAGTTCAACTAAGCTTAGATTTCTCACACTTACCTGAGCATGTCTGTTTAGTAATCGGTCGTGTGGTTTTTGTTTTGCACTTATTTAGGGTGAAGAGGAGTATGCTGGATGTCGGCGAAAGTCAAGGTGATTCCGTGAGCGGCTCCTGCGGTGTGCGTCTGCTTCGAAGAACTCGCTCAAATCGGGGAAGAAGCGTCGATTAAAGGCAGCCTCGACGTGAGCGTGTGCTTACGCGAACGAATGCGTGACCACCCTGTATGCATTGGATATGCCCTTAGGCTCTGCGCAATATTTGTGCGCTGGACGTCGTATATGCACATATATGTCATGATTATTTTGGGTTATTGTCTATTGCTTTACTCTGTTTAGCTGGTCTTGTTATTGTTTGTTTAATACCACGACCATATTCATGGATGGCTTAGCCGGCTAGGACATTGGCTGACGTGCCATCTTTTCCGTGCATAATATTACAGAAAAGTTAATAAAAGGTGCGTGCGGTTGTTGTTGCGCCACTGTCGTTCTTCCAGGCTCAGCCAGAACAGGTTGGCGTAAGGGGAACCTCTGAACGAATTGCGTCACTGCCGCGAACAACAACAACAACAACAACAACAGAGGGGAGGAGATGACAGATTCGTCCTGCGCGCACAGCAAACTTCGTTTGCTGGCGCTTGGCCGACACTGTCTGAGGGGAGGAAAAAAGTTTTGAAATCGCTCAGGTAGAAGCGGAGTTATAATGATTTGTCGCGCTGGCATGATAATAATGAGTGTGTACATGTGCACGTTTTCCGGGAGTTTCTTGTTGTGACTTTTTCTACTTTCTTAGTTAAAAGGGCCCTTTACAGTATGACGTTCAGGTTGGTCACGAATACGGGCCAAAACTTCTTGAATTGATGTATTTTCATTTTGGAACTGACAGAATGAGTCCCTGGCCTTCGTGTGGCTCTGATCCAGATGAGTTTTCTAGCGACAGTCCGTCTCTCTTTTGTCTCTCTCCCACAGTAGTGAGGCAACGGCCCCAGCACTCAAGGGCATTTCTCAGCACACTCTGCGAGAACTGTTTTATGATTGTTTACTTGTAAATTTACCTGAGTCTGCTCTTTTCTACCAACCTGTCGAGATGCGCGTTTCTCGCATCTGCTAAACAGAGCTCCCAACACGTCGGGCCCACTCGATATAGCACTGACACCTTAGCATGGTACAAGAGGAAAGCGTGCAGCAGTTTTACGAAGCATATAAAACAATGATTTCCACAACAGGGCAATACGAAGCGGTTCAGACAAACAATAAAACGACAGGTGTTGTAGATCGCTGTTTATGTAGAATCCAAATAGATCAAGATGGCTGCTCAACTACAGAAATTCAGCAAAGTAGGGTACTAGTAAAGAGGTATGGGTGGACATTCAAAGACTTTGAAATACACAGATGTTAGTGTTCAGATGAAAATTAACCACAGAAACTTCCCATTTCATTACTAGATTTCTGTGCTGCAAATGCAGTGGCTTCTACCTGTAAGCTGACTTCCTACACGATATATTGCTTGCTTAGGGTGCTGCGAAAATCATGCGATTCAAACTCATTACAGTCACGGAAACACGAAATATGTTTCTGCATCGATAAAATGACGCGCCAATGCTTCTAGTTACGTTGTACAAAACAATACACGTAGTGAAGCGAGCATGACTTCGCCTTCAAAAGTACAAGACGACAGCATAATCGGGCCCCGTGCGCACTGTTTTCAACCGTGCCGCATAGAAAGGAACGTTCATGCGCGTAACATTGGCTGTTTCGAACTATCCTAGAATGTCTACTGCAAGTGCAGTTGCGAAGCGCCCACTACGCCATTATTCCTCCATTTGCTAATTTGCGAAGTACTCACTACGCGTCAGTTAGGTGCCACGCGCACCTGTACACTTTGTAATGATTCGGCAGCTTTAAGAGACACTAAAGGCAAACGTTAAGTCGACGTTGATTGTTGAAATAGCGTTCCAGGAACCTCACAGTGCTTGTTTCGTGCCAAGGAAATGCTTATTACGTTTCGGTGGTCCGCAAAGCGTTAACGCATTTCAAATCACGCGCCTGAAAAGGCCTAACGTAGCATTTCCCTTGCGCAACATTGCCCGTCGTTACTGCCCGGCAGCCAACGCCGTGGTTTCTGCTCTCAAGGGCACATTACACAACATCACATGGCCACGGCCTTTTGTCGGAGTGTCCGCTAGAGGGACTTTCATGAGCGTGAAAGGCACACGCAGCAGTACGCGATAACGAAACTACCACTGAGACGCGACCGCGCGAGGGGAGCGCAGCCCGGCGAAAACGGAACTTTTGCACAACCCGTGTTGCACACCGTCTTGCAAATTTCGGAATGTTCTTTTTCATCATGAGTAGCTTGAATACTAGTAATGATTTGTACTCGGGACTCTTGACGCCATCGGGCTCGTTCCAAAACGTCCCACTGGTGGCGCACACAGTGTTCTACATTTACCTTAATTTTTCGTTTACTAGATCACTGCTATTGATAATATTGACGTTTTAGACGTTCTCAAACATTGACCTTTCACTCTGACAAAAATTTTTATTTGCCTTTAGTGTCCCTTTAAACCACCCTCTCTTTGCTCAATTCAGATATCTTGAAGCCTGGCGCGATTCTAGAATTCTTCCACGCAATATTAGGGTAAGGCGGGGCAAAATGAGAGGCGGGGCAAAACGCGACATTTTGACTTTGCCGCCCTCTATAGCTAATACAAAAGGTACCTTTCCTTTGTTTCTCTATTTCAGCGATAGGTGCCGGTAGTTTTCGACGTTTTTGTGTAAAAGTTGATGATCGCTCACAGCGTTCACGCCGGAAAAATTGCGCGGCTGATGTCAGCAATGCCAGTGTGTTCGTGACCCACCGAAAAAGGGCGAAAATCTGCTCGTCCAAATTTTCTGATGCGTGCATGAAGCTACTCCGACGTCAGTTAAACACCGCAAGTATTTATGTTGTTAGCTACATGCCCCCAAAAGTTTAGTTCATTTGGTGCCATGAGCCAAAGGGGAAATTTTTTTAAAATTTGGGCATGTGAGAGAGGCAAAACGCGACAAAAAGGCATTGAATTGCCTTGGAGAATGTCTTATTAAGTGAAAAATTTACTTGCGCTCATTATATAATATTCTTTTGTTTAGGATGGTGCGGACGTGCACCAGGACATCATCTAGAGCTTCCTGGGAGGAAAACGACTAGAAAAATGAACTGGATGTTGTTCAGGAGTTTTGGAGTAACACAGCGCCGGGTTCTGTATTGATTAAATGCGTCGAGTGCAAAGACTGTGCTCATGAAGACTGCGTGAGGGCCCACGCAGTGAATTTCTGTGCTGTACTGTAAGAACTGAAGGGATGAAATTTTTTCACACCGTCTCGTTTCGCCCCACGCAGCGTCTCGCTTTGCCCCGCAGATTGGGGTAAAATGAGACATCTGGTGCATTTTTTGTTTCTTTTTAAAATAAACATTTTTTCCTTTTTTAAGTAAACTTTTGTTCTCTTTATTTTGTTTTCTTTGTGTTCCTGTTTTTTTCCTTGTTTCCAATATGTTTTTCTTTTGCTCGCCACTTGCCTGCCCTGTATTCAATCAATACAATATCGCTAGGAGGTCCCCCTGAGAGTGTTTACTTCTGGACCTCTTTCTGTAATACTTATGAACCACGTCACTTTTATTTTCGTGATGTTACAATAAACTTTAAACTTCAACAGTCCCAACACCGCCATATTTATGTAGCACATATCTTGTACCCAAAAGAAAGTTACGGCGTGGACGTTTTATAGTAACAAGTGAAATAAAAAATAATATTCACTATTTTCACATTTTTTCCCCATTTTGCACCGCCTTACCCTACATGCGTTAAGGTGACCCCTCCCAATACATGACATTCTTATAGCGTTTTTTTACGAAGCAGTTTCAAGCACTGGCGTGGCTTCGTGGTTGAACAGCAGTTTGTCATGCACAAGGCCTGGTTTCGATTCTCAGACGGGCCGAATATTTTTTATTATTTACCTATTTGCATCTATCTCGAATTTTAGCTCACGGACAACGACGCCGCCGCCAAAGCCGACACCGGAATTTCTGTGAGCTCTCTAACGCTGTCGCGTTAACATTGGGGCAGCTCTGTACTAGTGGCGCGAAGACTGATGAAACAGCGGCGCTGGTTGCATTAACCTCCTCGTTTCCCTCCTCTTCACCTTCTCTTTCCTTTCCCGCTCCTTGCTTTACTATAATATACAAGTATATTCTGTGCTTTACACACTGCCATCCTCCTTTCCATCATCCTTACTCTCAAATCACTCCTCCTCATCCTCACTTTTCTTTCTCACGCCTTGCTATACATTACTCTTCTATACATTACTATGCTATGATTCACCTTCTCCCTTCATTCTTTCTCTACTCCTCACCCCAACATATCACTCCTCCTCACAATCACATCCCTTTCCGGCCCACTTGCTATATCATACTATAGATGGCTACGCGATGCCTTACCCTCTCAGAAGATCTTCTGTAGGGATTAGTTAGAACATAATGGATGAAAAAGTCAGCGATGCAAAGTTTACAAAGAAGGCAGACACTAATGATGAGACGAAGCGCATCCAGCAACTGATTTAATGAAACAAGTAGACAAGAAGGGGTGGGTAAAAACAAAAAGGATAGGGCACTGTTGGCAAACCGCGCATGGGCAAACGTTAATGCTAACAATGGTAAAAACCCTTGCATTTTTTTTGGAAGTTTACGTTACCAAAATGCCATATCAGAATCCAAGATGAAAGATGTGCGGCGACCAAAATTATCTTTGTTTCGCTAGAAATGCAGCTTGCTTGTCTTTAAGTGCAACGGACGGAGAGCTCACGCATGCGCAACACTGTCCCGACGGCATAGCGTACGCTTCTACAATTGTCTTTTTTTTTTTGGTCCCTGCTGTGTCAACATAGTTTTGTCACTGAAATTCGGGTTACCCTTACAGGCAGATCAGTGCTGAGCGTGATTCCCCTCGATTGTAACTCTATTACACATATTCTTTTGTTCCTGTAGCCTTTCGTTGAGGCACCTGCCCGTCTGCCGAATGTATAATGAGCCGCAGGACAGAGGAATCCTATAAACTGCTTTTTCCTTGCACTCAACAAATCACTTGTCATGTTTGACGCCACATGTTGCATCTCGGGCGTCTTTATCAGTGCTCTACATGGGAATTTTAGACACAAACGTATCGTTTTTTCGGGCGCCGCGAATATCATCGGCGCATCGCAGCGGGAAGCCATTATTTTTAATCTGTGCGTTATTGTGTGCAAGAACGGCAACACAGCCACCGGATTCCTGTTTCTTTTCTAACACGAAAATGTTTTATGCCGGGGTCCATCGAGACTTTCATGACGTATTTCCGTCACGGAAATACGTCGGCAAAATGAACGCCCATCAAATGGCAATAAAAAACCGTAAAGAAGTTTTGATGGCTGGAGTCGAACCCATGACCTCTCGGTCCGCGACGATGGCTGGCGGGAGTTTAGCCCGCTGAGCCACCGCCAAACAAACAACGGAGGTTACATGAACGCGCCTTTTATCTTTCACACTTTCCTCTCGCAGTGCTCTTGGATGGATGCTGTGAGCACCCCCTATATAACGGGTTGGTGAGATGTGTGCCACCAGGTTTGAAAAAAGAAACGCGCCATTGCTACGACCATCCCCATTCGGCGCGTTTACACTGGAAATGTAATTTCTTCGATGCTTTAACACACCGCGGGGTGGCTTTAGCCCAAGCCTCGCTCATAGCATCCATCCATATCGAAAAATAGCTCTCCGACGCTCGCCTGGCTGTCGCAACGCGTTCCCCGTTCGCCCCGTGCGAATTAACGGCCAAGCCAGAAGAGACGATGCGCGTAGCGTTTCTCTTCGCGTTTCACGATGTTTTGAAGGAGTGCATATCGAGTTTCAGTGTTTATTATGTGCCCGTTGATGCGATATTTCCGCGGGATTCACCCATTTGCGGTGTCCACATATGTGTTAAGAACTTCAGCTGCAGCGAGGGTTAAATCATGATCATGGGCGTTAGTAGTAGGTACGGAGATGTGCCACTAGGTGTCAACGTGAGTGCGTCCACATCAAGCGGTGCTATGTCTCCCAAACAACGGTAGACATTGTACAAGCTCTCATATACCTAGTGCACTATAAACAATCAACTGCTACTGTGACGACACGTTTCACTTTCGTGTTATACCGATTCCTATGACAAAGGATCAGCCATCTTTTTCTTTAGCTTTACCGGGATTGTTTATCTCCTTCAGGCAGAAATCTGTCACCGCCACCAAGGCCACATTCGAAAAACCACTCTTTCGCAAGCGCTCTATTTGCATATTCGGGCTTTGGCTCATTCTGTTCTGGCACGGTATCTTAGTGGCCTGCAACATGCAATATTTTATTCCTTTTGCGAATCAGCGAAGGGCCCACTACGCGTCCATAAGGGAACCCGTGAACTTACGCAGCTGTTCAGTGTGTTGATGCTTTTGCTGATGATGATGCTTAAATATGTCTTCGTAACGGGTGGGCCTTTAAAACACCCACTCATCGCGCAATTCACATGTTTCGACGCCTGGCGCGATTCTACGCTTTTGCCACGCAATATTGCATGCGTTAAGGAGACTGCTTCCACTACATGACATTCATATAGTGTTTTTCCTTTCGAAGCAGTAGAACACGTGGTAGAACACGTGCTTCCCACGCTGACGGCTTGGGTTCAATTCTCACTCGAACCCGAAGATTTTATTTATTTTATTTGCATCTTTCTCGATTATTCATGTAGTGTTCTTTTTTTGTCGAAGACGTTTCAAAAAATAGCGTGGCTCTGTTTTAGAATACCTATCTGAAGTGTTTAGCGCAGAATTATGAAGACGGGACAAGAAGGGAGAACACGTACACATGCGCTAACTTTCAACAAATGATTTATTTGACTTGAATCCGGATCACACATCTTTATACACTTGAGAAAAATCACGCATGCGCAGGTACAGTACCGTTGAGGAACACCAGTTCCTTGTTAGTCAGCGATAGTGACGGGGTGCTAACACAATCTTCGCCAAGCCTATGAATAGTTGCTGATTAGATTATTAAACGAGTAGTTTCGTCAAGGTGCCTACGGACAATGAAACATTTATCAAAAAGCGGAACGCAACCACACGCGCTGCAGTGTGTGGCTAAACACTTCAGATATGTCGTACCAACAAGGCCAAAAGTCAGCCCTTGTTAGAATACCTGCTTGTATCAGACGGCCTCGGTTCGATTCTCACTTGAACCCGACGTTTTTTATAATTTATTTTATTTGCCTCTTTCTCTATTTTGCCGTCACGGACAAGATGATCATTTTTCGCTCACAACCAGCGACGCCGTCGCCGACACCGACACCGGAATTTCTGCAAAACGAACTCTTTAACGCTGTCGCCTTAAATCCCTGATACCATGAGAATGAATTGCTTGACTCGTATCCCACGAAGTAAAATGCACTGCATTGAAACATATCACGTGCAACAGCAGCGCCAGAACACAGCCTAGGGAGCAGAAGCAAGATCGGAGGGGCGGAATAAACATCCGCTGTGTTAGCTGGAATACCTCATCGCGAAGCAATAGCGTCCGTAGTCTGGAAACGTTCATATGCGCATACTATGCGCATGACTAACTTATCCTTCTCATAGAACATTCCCAAGCTTAATTTCGACGAAGCTTGGTGCGTGACACCCCCGCATTAGCGACAAAGCATATATGCGTGGTTGTGTTCAACGGGTGGTATCTTTTTGCCCCCCATGGCAGTTACCCATGTCGGCGGCTTCGGACTACTAAATGTTAGTGCTGCCACCTGAATTTTGTGAAGTGCTTATTGGTAGTATCGCATGACTGAATTTGTGAAAATGAGGGACACAGTAGTGGAAGGCACCGATTAGGTGTGCTATAGAGGTTGTATGAACAGGAAAAACTCAGAGGGACCCTTACGCGATCGCCTAAGACGATTCGAAGGCGATAGCCATTTTAACGCGATAGCGGTAGAGAGCTCGTTTCGCAAAAATACCGGCGTCGCTACGTAGCTGGTGAGTGAAAAATCGTCCGTGACCGAAACATCGAGAAAGGTGTAAATAAAATGAACAATAAAAATCTTCGGTCCCATTGAGGATCGAACCAGGGCCGTTTGCGTGGCCAGCAGGTGTTCTACCACAAAGCCACGATGTTTTTTTCTTTATTACCTGTCTTAGGTACACAACATATACTACAATCAACACTTGTAAAACCACCCAATGTACACAGTACATACGGTGACTGAGCTGTCAACCAGCGTCACGCTGGTGTCGTCATATTAAAATTCGCGTAATGTCACCAGCGGCTCTAGTGTTGGAAGCCACGCTGGTGGTTCCGGTGCTGCCTTATGAATTTCTACAAACCGATGAATACTTTCTCTTAAGTAGGCTCGTGCAGGCCGCGCATCTTTATCGAAGTGATAACCTGCCATTCTCGATCGCCACAAAGAGTGGAGGCCCAAGAGCATGATGGTGTCGAGAGGAACCCCGTATTCATGATGGACATTCAAGAGCCTAATGCCCTACGGGTCCAGAGGTAAGTCTTTCTTGATAGCTCTTTGTAACACATCCCAAAAACAAACCCCTTCCCAACAATGCAAAAAAACATGATCTATTGTTCCTGGTACCTTGCAAATTAAACAGTGTGTACCCCACGGCAAAAAGCATCCCTTTCACTCCAAAAAGTTTTGACCGGTAACGTTCCTGAATGAACCTTAAAAAAGAATGTTTTTGTTCCGGGCTGCACGTGCATTTTTTTCACTCTCTTTAACACATTGCTACCTGGGCCTCCACTGCACAATGACCTATACAACGGCACAGGCAAAACAACATCACAAAGAGCAAAGTCAAGTTCCTTTCGTTTCAAATTGGCGAGATATTCTCTCGAAAACCGTACGGTAAGAAATCTCACACTCGACACTATTTCTTCATAAAATCCACCAATCCCTCCTACACACTCTTCAGTCGAGACAACATACTCCGGCAGCAGTCTACCTAGTCGCAATTGGCATATGGTGCGCAGGAAAGGATCGGTGACATCTCTAAAGAACAAAAACCGGTTAACCAGCTGACGTAAGAAGAGGTGACCCAGTCCGAGCCCGCCTTCTTTCACCCGTCGGAACAAGTTGGTACGGCTGCACCGTTCTCACCCAGAAGCCCAGACAAAAGTGGCAAATATCCTGTGGAACTCTTGCACGTTAGTCTGTGAGCAGTGCAGCACTTGCATAACGTACCAGAGCTTGCTGATGAAGAACAGGTTGCAAATAGTGGCTCTGGCAAAGATCGATCGGGAGCGTGCTTTCCACTTCTCTGCTTTCTCTTGCGTATCCTTAGCCTGACTTTTCCAATAGTGATCGCTGTCGCGATAACTCTCCAGCGGAACGCCCAAGTACTTGCCCGGGGTCGTCACCCAGGGCATGTTAGCAAAGTGGTCTGGTTTCGTTGGCCACGATCCGTGCCAGAGCCCTAGGCATTTGGACCAGTTAACACCGCTCCCTGTAGCTTGGCTGAAATCACGCACAGTTTTGACAGCCTGTTCTATACTGTGTTGATCCTTTGTGAAAACGGCTACATGGTCTGCATACGCCAGCAGCTTGACTTCAGCTGCATGTAACCGGAAACCATTGATTCTGTTGTTGTTGATTACCTTCAAACACAATGTTTCAATATAAATACAAAATAACAGGGGGCTGAGGGGGCAACCCTGCCGAAGCGAACGTTGCACACTAATGGGGGCCCCACACTCTTATTTACTATCAACCTGGTCGTGCAGTTTCGGTACGCCAGGGCCACTCCCTCGCATATGAGAGAACCGACGTTAGCGTGATTTAAAACTGCAAACAAAATTTTGTGATCAACACAATCAAAGGCCTTTTCCAGATCAATCTGTAATATGGCAACCTGCTCATACGAAAAATCACAATATTCCAGTATGATCCGCGATTTATGAATGTTTAGGACAATAGATCGCCCTTTGATGCCACATGTCTGGTGAGGCCCGACGATGTCCTGTATGACTGTCTGCAATCTTCGAGCCAATACTTTCATATAAATTTTATACTCGACGTTGATTAGGGCTATGGGTCGATACGCTGTTACAGATCTGAGTTTATGTACATCATCGGTCTTGGGTATGAGAACAGTGTGGGAAGACCTGTATGATGGAGGCAATGTGTTCAATTTATACGCTTCATTAAATATAACTGTCAGAATCGGGCTAATCTCGTGTTTAAACATTTTATAAACGGCGGCAGTGAATCTATCCGGTCCTGGGGACTTTCCAGGATTTAACTTGTCTATAGCATGCTCCACTTCGGTCACTGATATTGCACGCTCCAAACTCTCCTTCCTTTCGTCGTCCAGACGGGGTAAACCCGACGGAAATTCAATTTTGAAGCTTTCGAGGTCTACGTCGTGCAATGCGAACAGCGCCCAAAAATGTTCCGTGAAAGCTCTTCTTATGCCATCTGTGTCTTTTGATAAGGTACCACCCCATTCTATTTCGTGTATGCGGTTCTTTTCGGCACGTGCTTTTTCTAAGCATAGCGCGCGTTTCCTAGGCGTTTCGCCTGCAGCGGTGTCCTCTGCCCTTGCCCTCAGAAGCGCACCCCGATAACTTTTTCGTCCAGCTGCTCTAACTTGTTTTGTTTTTCTGATATCTTCTATCCATTTTCCGGGGGCTCGGCATTCCTGCTTGAGTAGCTTATCAAGCAGCGCTTTTAATTCAGCCTCTTTCCGTTTCTCGTTATACCGAATGCTCGTAGCCCTGTTAATTGCTTTTAATTTTAAAGTTTTTTTAAGCAGCTCCCACTGTTGCCAAATGTGCAGGCTTTCACTAGGATCTAATTTGTTAATTTCCTCCATTACAGTCGAATTATATTCTTCGTCCTCCAGGAGCTTGCTATTTAATTTCCAGGTTTCCCACGAAAAAGAGTTGCTTCTCTTGGTAATTCCGATAGAGCACTGAACTAAGCAGTGGTCAGAAAAGGACACCGGCACTACCTCGTAACTAGCACATTCAGGAAGTACGTCGACCGATACATAAATGCGGTCGAGTCGTGCATAGCTTGGGCCTTCGAAACGCGTGTAATTCAGTACACACGAACATTGGAAACTTTCGGCAACGTTCTCAAGGTCCCAGTTCTCGACGATTCTCATCAACATATCTGTGCTCTGATGTCTAAAAGACCGAGCGCTCGTTTTGTCATGGGAACTGAGGACGCAGTTAATATCCCCTAACAGTACCAACTTCCTTCTTGCACTTAGCCGTTGCTCAAGGCTACCAAAGAACACTGACTTATCTTCAGCCTTGTTGGGCGCATATGCGCATACGACACGCCACTCGCTGTTGTACATTGAGAAGTCAAGAGAGGCACACCGGCCCGACGCACACGAAAAGTGAGCGTTCACCTGAAGCCCCGGAAACTTCTTAACAAAAAGTAAGCATCCAGCCGATGTGCCCACTGCATGACTAACGACGACAAAAAAAATCTAGACGCGAAACGCTGCACTATGCTGCTGGTCTCCTCCTCGCCGTCGACTTTCGTTTCCTGAACTGTAAGCACGTCTATCTCTCGTTCCGTTAGAAGTCATTAAAGCTGGCTTTGCTTTCTTTTTCCTGCCAGTCCTCTAACGTTTATGGTCGCGAACTTTAACGGGCAGTCAGGCGCCATTTTAACGAAAAGAAAAGGGACCAGCAGCACAATGCCTACCCTCGTTCCGGCGTTGCCATCCGGCGCAGGTACTGAACTGGCCCCACGTGCTCCGCGTCGCCGACGCGCTTGTCGGCCGGGCCGTTGGGGCGCGGTCGAAGGGTTTACCGCCGTACTTGGGCAGTCTTTGCGGGTGGTTCCTCGTTGCTACTTACGGTCGCTTCAGTACCATCGTTGCTGGTAGGGGGGTGGGGGCGCTTGGAGGCCGCGGTGAGATTGGGCGGCGTATGAACGCCACTCTTCTCCGGTTGTGGCTCGTTCGAGCTTGTAGGCTCGCCAACCTTGGGTGCTGGTGAACTCGACGTGACTGTCAGCGTCGCGTCGGTTGACACACTCGACTCGCCCGCCCCTCAATGAAGCGTTGGTGCCTTGCCCTTTCGGGTATCGCCTCCTGACGCCACTGGGACGACTTGTGTTGCTGGCTGGTGGCCCTTTGTCCCTGACATGTCGCCTGCAGCTGGTTGGTCCACCGGCCCGTCTCCTTTCGGGGCGTCACCGCTGGAAGGCGTCGACGTGTCCTCTGGCCCTGACCGCTTTCCTGCCTCGTCGATTCCCCTCGCAGCCTCCACCGCCTCGGCGACGTCCATGAGCTCTTCATTTTCGTCGTCCTTTGGCCGCCCGGTCGCCGACGCGTAGCTACGGACACAGTCCGCGTCCGCGTGTCCGTAACGCCGGCACTTCGAACACCGGGGCACCCTGCAGTCCCGGCGAACGTGTCCCGTGGAAGCGCAAGCACTGCATTGCACGCCCGGGCACCACCACGAGGGCCAACTCGCCGGCGACACGAACCTGGTGGGGTAGGTCGTTGACCTTTACTCCCGGCTTCAGCTTCAGGAACACGGTCCTTGTGGTGGAGCCCTTTTCTCGCATGCCTTGTACGCGCCAGCGCTCTCAGGTAACCTCGGTGACGTTCCCGAATGCAGCGAAAGCGGTCCGGATATCGTCGTCTTGGACGCCGTGAAGCATCCAATGCAGGCGCAGTTTGACCTGCTGGTCCTCAGTGTCGAAACCACACACCGGCGGCCTTTGACCTTCAGCTCCTTAACCGCTGCTAATTTCTTCGTGGCTTCACCGGTTTTCAGTGTCACCGCCCAGACGTGGTTGATCTGGTACGTGGTTGATCTGGTTCGTGGTCGTCCTGCGGCGGTGCGTCGACGGGGGAGCACACCAGCAGCGGCGAGGGCGTCTCGGAAGTCTTCGACCTTGTAAGGCCGCTCACGCACGTCTCCGTGCAAGAACAACGTGTTGTGAACAACACGGCCAGTGGGCAGAGTAGGCAGAACAATCTCATAAGCGTTATCATCTTCGGCAGCCATCCTGTTACCGCGGCCGGCACGGGCCGCTATCACCGCTCCATCGGAGCCGTTCATTCCTCGACCGTTCGCTAGCGCGTCCGGAAGTAGAATGTCAAAGCCACGATGTTACTCGCGACTGCTTCGGGTAAAACACGACAAACACTGTAAGGAGTGGAAGGAGTCTCCTTAACGCATTTTGTTCGGCAGGTGTCACGAAGAAAATGAGCCCATTCGGCGATTTTTAGGCGCATTGGCGAGGCCGTCAAACTACGTTTTTTGCGCGACGCCATGCTTCGAAAAAAGCCGGGATAGTGGAGCCATCGCCGCTAAAAACATAGACGAACTTTCAAACAGCTCTAAAATTGGACAACTATGTCCATCTAGCGGAAAACATATCAAGCCAACGCCTTCTTTCTAGAGGAGGCGTTTATCAAGCAAAGAGCAAACATTAGGTAATGTGCTGCCATCTCTGAGGTATTGTGAGAAATATGTCTCGACTCTAGCACAAGGAAGTGCTTTAGATCGAAAACCAGTACCATTACTATAGATACATAGCGCGCGCGCGTGTGTGTGTGTCTGTGTGCGTGTGTGTGCAACAACACACATTAATCAGTATGCACTTAGTGGTTGAAGTGCGCACTAGGGGCCGGATTTCGCTATCGCGTTCAACTCTTAAAGGCGAAGTTTAAGGGTCCCCCAATTTTTCTTGTTCTTTTTCTTCTCAGTCGACATACTGGTCCTCCTCTCCCCCGCCACATTAAAAAGCTCTCCGAAGTCAAAGGGAGGCTGAAGCACTTAAAAAATGACTTTAGAATGTGTAATCATAGTTTGATCCCTGCTGAATTCGAAAACCAATGTGAGAATACACAGAAGTGAACGCAAATAGCATTTCTTGGCAAAAAACCACACCTGCAGCCGCAGGGCTTCTTGAGTCGCTGAGTGAACGCGGTGACGTCATCTTCGGCGTGCCGCGTCATCGGCAACATCAGCACAGTTAAAGAAAGCATGGCCTTGCGATCAGTTCCACTAACGCGCGCAGCCAAAACTAGTCACGGAGGCCACGGTTGAAGATACGACAGTGCTGCGCGGCTCCGCCAAAGATACCGACGATGACGTAGATCCGGTTAGTTCGTTTCTACGCCGACACTCTCGGCGCGTTCGCGTGGGCGGAGCAAGATGAACTTTTCTTTTGCGTATTTTAAAGCTCCTGCTGCCACAACAGCGGAAAAAATTACTCCGTCGTCGACAATAATGTTGGTCCTTGTTAACAACAATATTTTACCGAATTTTAAAACCTCTACAGCTTCCCTTAAAGGTGGTTTTGCACGTGCCTCCAGGATCGGAGGCATTGCAAGCTTTCTGCTCCTCAAAATATTTTGCAGAGCCTCCGTGAAGGCGGGTCGCCTTCACCAAGCAACGATGTCCTTTGATGTCGCCACTACGAAGTCTCAAAATCTGGCGATCTGTGACGTCGTGACGACGTCACAGAATGACGTAATTAATAACGCCGTGTTACACTGAGGTCATGTGACTTTTGGTACGCCGACTGCACGTACACGCATATTGTCACGTGGTCGTGACGTCGACGAAGGCAGCAGTCAGCACGTCCGAGATGAAACTTTATTAGGCCGAACTTGTGGCCGAGAAAATGAAACTCCAGCTACAGCAGTAAACTGATAGCGGCGAACAGTGCGTCGACCGTCGATCAACTGACAAGTGGTCAAGAGCGTCGGCTTTTATACAGGCGCTATCGAACTTTCCAGCGATATCGCTGGCGGCGGCGTTATCTCTAGACAAAGCTGGAACACTCGCGTGCGGCGCGCAATCTTAACAAAACGATCTACTGCAATTGGGAAGCTTCTCGAACACTGCTTCGCGGACAGCGTCGAGCGTTGATAACCGTCCTTGCTGGTCAAACCCGAATACATAAAAATAAAACAAGAAGTGGGCGTGGCATTGCCCCCCTATGAAAAAGCATCGTCCCGATGCCTGTGAAAGAACAAAGAAGAAAAAAAAACAAGTGCATACATAAATAAATTACAATAACAAAGGAAAAAGAGTCCCCAGGTTCGCTAACGCGCAAAAAACGGCTTAAGGTGCACGACATGGACGACTTCAGGTCGTGCGCGGCAGCGCGGAGAGTTAGTAATCCCGTCCGGGATGACCTCGTAGTCAACAGCACCGAGACGTCGAAGAACCTCGTATGGCTCGAAGTATCGCCGAAGAAGTTTTTCGCTAAGCCCACGTCGGCGTATCGGCGTCCAAACCCAAACACGGTCGCCGGGCTGGTATTCCACGAACCGTCGTCGAAGATTGTAGCGACGGCTATCGGTGTACTGCTGGGTCTCGAAGCGCAGGCGGGCGAGCTGTCGAGCTTCTTCGGCACGTTGTAAGTAAGCGGCGGCGTCGAGGTTTTCTTCGTCGGTGACGTTCGGTAGCATGGCGTCGAGCGTCGTCGCCGGGCTTCTTCCGTAGACCAACATGTACGGCGTCATCTGCGTCGTTTCTTGGACGGCGGTGTTGTAAGCGAAGGTCACGTACGGGACGACGGCGTCCCACGTGTTGTGCTCAACGTCGACGTATGTACATGGCCAGCATGTCGGCGATGGTCTTATTTAGACGCTCGGTGAGGCCATTGGTCTGTGGGTGGTAGGCGGTGGTGCGGCGGTGGCTCGGCTCGCTGTATTTGAAGATTGCCTGAGTTAGGTCCGCAGTGAAGGCGGTACCTCTGTCGGTGATGAGGACCTCTGGGGTGCCATGACGCAAGACGATGTACTCCACGAAGAACTTGGCTACATCGGCGGCACTGCCTTTGGGCAAGGCCTTTGTCTCGGCGTAGCGGGTGAGGTAGTCAGTTGCTACGACGATCCACTTGTTGCCGGAGGTCGACGTCGGGAACGGCCCCAGTAAGTCAATCCCGATTTGCTGGAGCGGCCGGTGAGGTGGTTCAATTGGCTGCAGAAGTCCCGCTGGCCTAGTCGGTGGTGTCTTCCGTCGCTGGCAATCTCGGCAAGTCTTAACGTAGTGGGTGACTTCGGCAGGAAGGCGTGGCCAGTAGTATTTTTCCTGTATCCTCACGAGCGTGCGGGAAAAGCCGGGGTGGCCGGCCTCGGGTCGTCGTACAGGGCCTGCAGAACTTCTGGTCGCAGTGCCGAAGGTACAACGATAAGGTAGCTGGCCCTGGCCGGAGAGAAGTTCTTCTTTACGAGGACGTCGTTTTTCAAGAGAAATGACGCCAATCCCCGCCTGAATACTTTCGGAACAACGGCGGTCCTACACTTGAGGTATTCTACAAGGCCCCTGAGTTCCGGGTCGGCTTGCTGTCGTTCAGCGAAGTCGTCGGCACTTATGGTTCCCAAGAAGCAGTCATCATCGTGGTCGTCCTGCGGCGGTGCGTCGACGGGGGCACGAGCAAGCAGTCGGCGTCGGAGTGTTTTCTTCCGGACTTGTAAACGACGGTAATGTCGAATTCTTGAAGTCTTAGGCTCCACCGTGCGAGGCGACCTGAAGGGTCCTTCAAGTTGGCTAGCCAACACAAGGCGTGGTGGTCGCTCACAACTTTGAAGGGCTGGCCGTAGATGTAGGGGCGAAACATCGATGTAGCCCAGATGATGGCCAGGCACTCCTTTTCTGTTGTGGAATAGTTGATTTCTGCCTTTGATAGCGACCGGCTAGCATAACTGATGACCCTTTTCAATCCGTCGGTCTTCTGCACAAGGACAGCGCCGAGTCCTACGCTGCTTGTGTCGGTGTGGATTTCCGTATCGGCGTGCTCGCCAAAAATGCGCGAGCATCGGAGGCGTCTGCAGGCGTCGTTTCAATTCTTGAAATGCCTGAACTTGCGACGTTTCCCACCTGAATTCGACGTCGGCCTTCGTGAGTTGCGTCAGTGGCTCAGCGATCCGTGAAAATTCCTTGACGAAACATCTGTAATAGGCGCACAAGCCGAGAAAACGGCGTACGGCCTTCTTGTGGGTGGGTGGCGGGAAGTCAGCGATGGCAGCTGTTTTCCGCGGGTCCGGGCGAACACCATTCTTGCTGATCACGTGACCCAAAAACAAGAGCTCCTCGTACGCGAAGCGGCACTTTTCAGGCTCCAAGGCGATACCGGAGGTCTTGATTGCTTGAAGTGTAGCTTCAAGGCACCGAAGGTGTTCGTCGAACTTTGGGGAAAACAGAACGACGTCGTCCAAGTACACAAGGTACCTCTGCCATTTCAATCCGGCCAGTACTGTATCCATAACCCGTTGAAAAGTCGCAGGTGCCGAGCAAAGACCAAAAGGCATGACCTTGAACTCAAACAGGCCGTCTGGTGTTATAAAGGCAGTCTTTTCTCGGTCTCTCTCGTGGACTTCCATTTGCCAGTAACCGGTCTTGAGGTCCATCGACGAAAGGTACTTTGCGTTGTGTAATCGATCCAGGGTGTCGTCTATCCGGGGAAGGGGATACACGTCCTTCTTCGTGAATTGTTCAGGCGACGATAATCGACGCAAAAACGGAGAGTCCCATCCTTCTTCACTAGCACCACGGGGGATGCCCACTGACTCTTCGACGGCTGGATGATGTCGTCGCGTAGCATTTCATCGACCTGTTTCTTCACGGCCTCCCGTTCCCGCGTCGAAACCCGGTAGGGACTCTGACGGAGTGGTCGAGCATTTTCTTCTGTTATAATGCGGTGCTTAGGAAGGGGCGTTTGTCGGTCCCGCGATGACGACGAGAAACAGTCCTTGTTTTTCTGCAGAAGGCATCGAAGCTGTTGCTGTTGGCGAGCGGGAAGACTTGAATTTACGTCGAAGGGTGGCTCAGGTATTGGGGTAGTCGTCGTAGCTTCGTCAGAATCTGAAAAGGCATACGCATCACTGACGGCCAAGATTTCTTCGATGTACGCAATTGTCGTACCCCTGCTTAGGTGCCTGTATTCTTGGCTGAAGTTCGTTAGCATCACGCTTCCTTTTCCTTCATGCAACCGAGAAATGCCCCTTGCGACGCAAATGTCACGGTCTAGTAACAAACGCTGATCGCTCTCGATGACACCTTCGATGTATTCAGCTTTTTCGGTCTTGACGGGAATTATGACGCTGGAGCGAGGCGTGATGGTAACTTGATCCTCGAGCACGTTCAGGGCATGGTGACATGGATTCGTATCCGGCGGTGTCGTTTTGTCCGACGATAGGGTTATCGACTTGGTTCTTAAGTCGATGACGGCGCCGTGATGGTTTAAGAAATCCATGCCAAGTATGACGTCCCTGGAGCAGTGTTGCAAGATTACGAAACTCGCAGGATACGTGCGATTATTGATTGTTACTCTTGCTGTGCAGACTCCAGACGGCGTTACTAGATTGCCTCCAGCGGTACGGATTTAGGGGCCTTCCCAAGCAGTCTTAACTTTCTTCAACTTCGTGGCGAAAGGCCCACTGATGATGCAATAGTCGGCTCCAGTGTCGACGAGAGCGGTGACGTTGTGGCCGTCAATGAGAACGTCGAGGTCGCTAGTTCGTCGTCTTGCGTTGCGGTTGGGTCGCGGCGTCGGGTCACGGCTGCGTCGGTTTGTTCCGCTGCTTCGACGTTGCGTCGTCAGGTCTTCCTCGGGCCGTGAAGTTTCGACGTCAGGGCTTCGTTCGGCTTGCGGCGTGTTCTTTAGATTCTGTTGCGGCGTTGTCGTCGGCGGCGGAGTTTCTTCGGTAGTTCGTTGTACAGCAACCGCACCTCCATCGGTTGCTGCCCTTAGTTTTCCGGATACGGGCTAGGCGACCGGCCCCGGTTTGGGCCAGTGTACTGCCGGCGGTGCGGTGACATGTAGCGGCCGGGCGACGGCGAGCGGGAAGGTCGCCGTTCTTGCCACTGTGTTCCGGTGAGGTAGTCGTCGATGTCGCGAGGCCGTTCGCCTGGCTACGGGCGCGGCGCGTTAACGGCGAATCCGCGTAGCCCCATCTGTCGGTACTGACATCGGCGGTACGTGTGGCCGGCCTCCCCGCAGTGGTAGCAGAGCGGGCGGTTATCAGGGGCGCGCCAAACGTCGGTCTTCCTTGGCATGTATCGCTGGCCGGCTGGCGGGCGGTATGACGTCGGTGGTGGCGGCGGTGGTGCCTCGCGGCGGAACAGCTGGGGCGGCGCGGCGTCTTGGCGTGGTCGAGGAGGGGGGGGGCGTTCCGTCGGGCTGCAGCAGCATAGCTCATTGCTTGCAGCTGCGGCTGCGCTGACTCAGGGACGCCCAGGGACTGCTGGATTTCCTGTCGGACGATGTCTGCGATCGAGGCATCTTGAGACTGGCACGACGGGAACATTCGACGACGAAGTTCTTCGCGCACTGCGGCCCTTATGGTCTCGCGCAGATCGTCGGAGCCGATAGCTTGAACCGCTGTGCTATCTTGGGTCAAGCGGCGGTTGTATTGCCGGGTGCGCATTTCCAACGTGCTCTCGATTGTTGTGGCCTCGGAGACAAATTCCTGGACTGTCTTGGGTGGGTTCCGCATGAACCCAGCGAAGAGCTCTTGCCTTACTCCTCGAATGAGGAAACAGACCTTCTTCTCCTCGGTCATGCTAGGGTCGGTGTGGCGGAAGAGTCTGGCCATTTCTTCCGCGAAGATTGTCACTTTTTCATTCGGGAGCTGGACCCGTGTCTCCAGTAAAGCGGCGGCCCTTTCTTTTCGCACGACACTTGTGAACGCTGCGAGGAAGCTGGTCCGGAAGATGTCCCACGTTGTCAGTGTAGACTCCCTGTTCTCGAACCACGTCCTGGCGCTGTCTTCCAAAGCGAAGTACACGTAGCGTAACTTGTCGCTGAGGTCCCAGTTGTTGAAGACCGCAGTCCTCTCGTACGACTCGAGCCACGTTTTTGGGTCCTCACATGATGATCCCCGAAAGATCGGCGGCTCCCTTGGCTGCTGCATCACGATCGCGGGCGGTGGCGCAGTGTCTGTCATCGTTGCCACATTTGTGATCCTGGCCTTTCTGTTCCGAGTGTTGTCGGGTAGAGCCCCGTACTCCGGTGCTAGTCCTTGTTGCCTACGGCTAGCTCGCTGGTCGTGGTTGGCGTCGATGTCTTCTCCGTGCTGGGGGCTGGGTTCACGGCTTGACGGGGGCGTCCGGATCATGAACAAACAGCACCTCCACCAGATGTCACGTGGTCGTGACGTCGACGAAGGCAGCAGTCAGCACGTCCGAGATGAAACTCTTTATTAGGCCGAACTTGTGACCGGGAAAATGAAACTTCAGCTACAGCATTAAACTGATAGCGGCAAACAGAGCGTCGACCGTCGATCAACTGACAAGTGGTCAAGCGCGTCGACTTTTATACAGGCGCTATCGAACTTTCCAGCGATATCGCTGGTGGCGGCGTTATCTCCAGACAAAGCTGGAACATTCGCGTGCGGCGCGCAATCTTAACAAAACGATCTACTGCAATCGGGAAGCTTCTCTAACACTGCTTCGCGGACAGCGTCGAGCGTTGATAACCGTCCTTGCTGGTCAAACCCGAATACATCAAAATAAAACAAGAAGTGGGCGTGGCAATATTCACGTGAGTATCACGTGACTCTAGACCCTTAATTACTTTTTTTGCATTCTTCGACGCCGACACCGGTCTCGCGAAGTATGATGCCGTCACAGAATGACGTCATTAATGACGTCATGTTACGCTGAGGTTATGTGACTTTTGGTACGCCGACTGCACGTACATGCACGTACAAGGCACACGCATATTCACATGAGTATCACGTGACTCTAGACCCTTAATTACTTTTTTTGCATCCTTCGATGCCGACGCCGGTCTCGCGAAGTATCGTCACATGCCGCCAAATCTCGAAGACGCCGGCAGTCAAGTTTCGCGTTTGATGAGACATCTAAGGCTTTCGCCTTAGTAAGGGCCTCATACCAGTTGGCTGATGTTTCGATGGGCTGTGTATTCGTCAGGTGCATCACAAGCGCGGCATGAAAGTCATGCCGCACATGATATGCATGTCCGGATTTGCATGTTAGGACCTGTCGTTTATGTTCTTTATACAGTCATGTCATGCCATATCAATATTGGTATATATCCAATGAATGAAACGGCCGCGAGCGCACCATGAGCGTGGCATGTAAATCATGCCGTACATGGCATACATGTCATGATTTTAATGCTATTACTTCTAATTTATGTTCGGCATACAGTCACGTCGCACAATACAAGTTTTGGTATCTATCAAACTAGCGAAACGGCTGCGAGCGCACTATGAGCGTGGAATGGTAGTCATGCAGTACATGACATGCATTTTATGATTTTGATATTACCCCCTGTCATTTATGTTGATCATACAGAAATGTCACGCCATACGAATTTTGGCACATATCCATTTAATGACAAGGCCGCGAGCGCCCCAACGCAGTGTCTTGTAAATCATGCTGTACATGACATGCATGTCATGACTTGCGCGTTACGACCAGTCAATTATGTTCGTCATACATCTCTTGTCACCCCTTACTAATTTTGGTATACATTAAATTAACGCAACGGCAGCGAGAGGACAAGACCGTGGCATGTAAATCATACCGTTCATGATATGCATGTCATGATTTTGATCTTATGACCTGTCATTTATATTCGTCATGCATTCACGTGATGCCACACCAATTTAGGTGCACATCCCGTTAACGAAACGGTCAAGAGAGAGAGAGAGAGAGAAGGAACGTAGGAAAGGCAGGGAGGTTAGCTAGACAATGCGTCCAGTTTGCTACCCTTCACATGGAGAGGGGGAATAGAGAGCACAAAGTCGTAGGCGGCTTCATAGATAGATAGATAGATAGATAGATAGATAGATAGATAGATAGATAAGGATGACCATGATTACTAAATATATATAGATGTCACTGCTATTATTAAAAAGCTACATTCCCATTTCGGATACTTTTCGTTTGACACCACTGAACACTGGGTTGCATATAATTGATTGATTGTAATTAATCTTGGTTACTAATCAACAATAAAAATGAACAGTAAAAATCCATTATATGAAATTGTGATCTATCGTCTTATCGTGACTATATACCTTGAAATACCATCTATACTATAGATGTGCTTCTACACTAAGAGCTTGCGCCCATAAATTTCATATAAATTGTTAGATTCTTTACTATTATTTATTACTATTACCAATTTCCTATACGTCAGCGGGATAATGTGCATCACATCTGCAGACTTTTCTGAGTTTTAACGTGATCAACATGCACTTTCTCATCAATTTAGCGACAGGCATTTATTACCCCTGTAGGGCTGCTTTCCCGCAGTAGGATTTGGGAAACCTCTTCAGGAAAAAAACCCAGCCAGCGTAATCATACCAAAGTGCAAGCACATGGAAAGGTTGTCGTACTGTACTTGTCACTAGAGTGCAATTAGCAAATAAATGATCATTGTGCTACAATTAACTTTTGAAAAATCACCCCATGCATTTTCAATGGATCCACGAAAGTGTCGCGGGAAAAAAATCCAGCCGGCGAATTCAAACTAATTGCTATGTACAGCACAAGAACGCTGTCAGCGTTAAGTGCCTTAAGTGCAATTTGCGAATATTAAGGCATCCTTTAGTAATCAATTTTTAAAGAAGGCTCCCCATAGCGTTACGCCGAGCGCTTCCATTTAGGGTCGACTTTGCCGCAGTACTCGATGGCCCAGATTGCTAGACATGTGATGATCGTAATGCGGAGAGGGTTCCCGGGTGTTCATTTATTCCACTTTTTATCGTGTTGAATTTGTATATAAAGTATGAGATATATATATATATATATATATATATATATATATATATATATATATATATATATATATATAATGTATACGTGTTCAAGGCCGGCTGATAACTGAGGACGACGAAGTGGGAAGCTCGAGCAGCAACCACGATTTCTCTGAGGAAGACGACGCTCGGCTCTTCGGTTCTTCGGACTTCAACGCCTGATGCTCACCACCCCTACACGAAGCGGTTCTGCCAGTCCGATCCCGCAAACTTTTCCTGCAGTGGATGCACCTGTCCACCGCTACAGTCGCCGACTGCGAAGCTTTAGTCCCGAGGCCATCCCTCTGGAACTTCTCCAGTCAAGCCCTACATCAGGAGAAATGGCCACCGCCGGCGCTTCACAGGTGACTGTTGAGCAGCCGATGCGAGAAAGTTTGATGTTTAACATTTCTCACGTGTTGACTTTAGTGGGGCGAATTACTCGTATTCACGGATTACCGATGATGCCCTCCGGAGCTTCGCCCCACTCATCATCATTCACCCCGTGGATATGCTGTAATTTCTTTAAAGCCATTTTTCTCAAAACAGGACTTTTGCATCCCACAGCTACGCGAACAGTGATAACTTTCCTTCTAAGAAATATTTTCATATAAAAGTTTGCGTGCTATTTATTAATAGGTGGAGCTGTGCATACAAGCAGAATGATTGAAAACGAGGTGTAACTTTCTGCACTATGATTAATGTTGCGCAAAAGAAACCTTCGAAATATCAACTTTATTAGTCTTTTTATGATTACTCATCTTAGGTTAGAATTGTGGTAATCGTGGAGATTAGATGCACAAATTATTGTCCTCAATACGCACCTGCCAAGTCGCATTTGAAACGTGCGAACCATTTTGGAGTTATGACTGTTGGCGCAACATGCATTTTATGGCGCATTTTGATTTTTATAAATATTATTTTTTACATTTCTACCAATTTCATCATTTTAAAGTTTAAACTTACCTAAGCCCTCGAACCCAAAACCATAATTATAACGTTCGGACTACAACTGTACAATTTTTTCTCGAAGGTGGTGACCTACCTTAAAGGTCGTTGCCCCGATCGTTGCGATGCGCGCTTGCCTCCAGTGCACTTTGCCCTACAGGGCGTGGTCTACAGGGCGTGGTACAGGGCGTGGTACATGTGCGCGGGCTTATCTCGGGGGGGGGGGGGGGGGGTTGTATGTCTGGCGCTTTCCCCGCGATGCATGCTCGATGCGCAGCGATGCCAAATGCACAGCTCGCTGTGCATTTGGCGTCGCCGGGTACTTGGGCACCATATAGTAAAATGGCTGCCAATGTTGGGTTCGGTTTTCGAAGAAACACGTGCACGCCCTCGAAGATGACGTAATTATGTTCCACATTTCTGCCACAGGTTTCCGGCGGTAGCGGGCTGGCTCAATGCGCCAAGAAATGCTCTTGCAATATTATAGAAGCGATTCAGAGTGCAAACTGTGCATGACCTTTGTGTGAACTTTCAGACGAAGGGGTGCAGTCACTGTCCATGGAGCCAAATTGATAACGGCACACCTAGATTGAGTCATCCTGAAAAGCCTCCATGCTCGTTCTGGTTATATTGCAGAGTTTGGCCGCCTATCTAAATAGTTTTAATTATAACCGGTACAATCAAAATCATGACCCAAAAGAAGTCGAGTTTTCATTTTATCATTTAGGCAAACGAGTACAAGACAAAGAAAATGCTTGAAATGCGGCAGTTAAGATGTCTACTACGAATTCTTTACCAGGCAACATGCAGGTTCAACCAAAAGGAATGATAGGCATGGGAGTAGCCAGAAATTTTTAAGGCGAAAGATTGAAACCCCTTTGCGTGGGGCGGTAGTGTAGGAGTACAGTAGGCAAGAATACGAATATGTCAGGCTGTGCACGAGCAACGGAGCAACCATTCCGATAGTAAAGAGAATAAGGGTCCTCGGCATGATAATTGAGGCCAACGGCGTAAACGGCGAAATGATTGCTAAACTAAAGCACAAGACGACTAACGCCATGAGACTCCTCAAGAGGCTCACTAGTAGAAGAAGCGGAATGAGAGAAGAGAGTCTCATACGACTTATACACTCTTTCGCCATGTGCCACATTGCATACATCTCGGCATTCCACAACTGGTGCAAGGCTGAAGAAGCCAAGGTCAACGTCCTTATCCGCAGGGTATACAAGGTAGCTCAGGGGCTACCCGAGTCTACCAGCACGTACCTGTTGCTTCAACTTGGGTTTCACAATACGCTCCGCGAAATCGCCGAGGCGCAGCGCACTTCACAGCTAGAAAGACTATCGGGCACGAGAGCGGGACGCCAGATCATGGAAAGTCTCGGCATCCGTTACCACACACAACAAGGCCAGATAGTCGCCGTTCCAGACACGATCAGGCAAACGCTAATGGTTGCCCCGATTCCGGAACGTTCACCCGGAGCCCAACCGAGGCAGAAGAGTGGCTAGGGCCAGAGTTCTCCTCCACACTTACGGAGACGAAATGGGGACGCGGTTCGTTGACGCCGCTGAATACGCAGAACGCTCACGATTCGCAGTCGCGGTCGTCGATTGGAAAGGCCAAACGAGAATATCGGCAAGTATACCGTGCGAGCACGCACAAGAAGCGGAGGAAGTGGCGGTGGCGCTCGCACTCACGGATCCGACGTGCACGACGGTCATCTGCGACTCGAGACAAGCGGTCAGAAACTTCGCCAAAGGATGGATGCTCCACCTCGATGCCCCTCGCCCGCCGCCGGCGCGGGCTGCGATCGGCGCCATTTTTCGCCGCGGCTTCCGCGGACGCGCCGCAGAATTCAATGAAGGCGCATGATTTCGAGCCACTTGCAGGCCCCAGAGGTGTAGTAAACTTTGAAAAATGGTGATAACAAGATCGAGAACACTGAAATGAACGTTTATTAAAAGATTAGTTTATTCCGAAAGTCGTGTAAATGGGACATCCTAATTTACAAGGAGCTTTATGGAGCGTTCTATCATGCAAGCGTTTTTCCTTCAACATGATAACGTGCTTTACGTTTGCATTTCACATAATTTAGCTTGCGTCATGTCTGCCTGTGTCTGAATTTCTCGTGTCTTTCCTCTGCCGGCATGTGCAACACAGGTACTTACAGCGTCGCATCTTGTAATGACTTCGTGGATAATACATTGTCCACCCACGTGTTATCTTGACGTGAAAGTACGTTTGCGTGGTTGTCTCCAAACTGAAGAAGACGCCTGCGCAGTGTAAGTACGGTCAGGCGGCGCCAACAGTAACTTATCTACCGCAATAACAGAAGCGCCAGAGAAAGATTTTTCAGAATAGTATTTTGGCGTTGGTGTCAAAGAAACTAGCACTCGGTTTATGTGAGAGGAGACATTCTGTACCTTGTCTATAAGTAAACGCGTCTAGTAATGTATTATGATAGTTCACACGAAAATGCCGTTACAATATATAGTATCGCAGAGTTACAGTTGTGATTTTTATTAGGCAAAGAAATATCAGAGCCGTAATCATAGTGTAATATCAACACGATATTTTATTTTCATGCACGCGGAACTCGTTGGCTGATACGTAACCAAATAAGAGCATCGTATCATATCACTGCTGTGCATAAGTATGTTATGAAGTAGTGTTTCGAAAAAGACAATGTCAAGAAATAAAACTGGTAACAGTATACCACTGCGCAAATATAGACCGTTTTACACATGACACAGAAGTTTCACTGAGACAAAAGGTGGACGGAAGATCATGTCTCGCACTATCAGCTTGTTTTTTACAAACTGTGGCTCTATTTTCTCGGAAGTGACACTGCAGGAGAGGTAGCACGTTTCCTTTTGAGCCGAGACACTTTTCGGAAGGAATATTATATGCGCATATTCGTCTAATTGAGATTGGCTGCGTATTCACAGTCAAGGCACTAATTTTCTGAGCTCTACAAACCGATACAGCTCAAAAAGCACTTAGAGAATAATAGGATGCAGCGAGCATTAGTAGACGTGGTATGCCGTGGCGCAAACAAGCGCTGTTTTCGAAGGCCTAGTCAAAGTGTACAACTTAACAGGGGCAACTGCAACGCCTTTACGTTAAGCGTAGGCATTCATCAGATAAATCGTCATATAGCAAGACAACGCCGTAATCAGTACCGGTGTCACGCGGGCACTTTTCGTCGCGATCAGGGCCGATCCGGGTTAGGCTCGATCTGGATCAAGTGTTGCTATACGGTCACTTTAACAGCGTTAGGGTTCGAGACATCGCGATATACTCATCGACATCTGGCTTCCAGATTGCGACTAAACTTACGTTTGCGCTAAACTCGATCGGGATTAGTTTGTACCGTATAGTAGCGATGATTGTTGATCGCAATCGAGAAATTCAATCGGGATTGACTCTGATCGCGATGAAAAGTGCCCGTGTGACGCCGGTACAAAAGATAATCCAGTTTCTTATTCGTGAAAGGACAGCGTGTCAATGCAAACGCGACTAAAACGGGCCATTTCGCCGCGGCCTGCTACAACGAAGTTATACCTAGCTGCAACTACAATAAGCAGCCCCGTAGACCAATGAGAGGTGCGAACGCTGGGCTCCAGCGCGCGGTTCTGTCTCTGGAGTTTGGACATCCATGTCGTGTCTGTGACTGTCTATGGTTTGACTCAAGCCTCTATGCGCTGAGAATCAACGTAGAAACAACCTTGCATAACCTAGCTAAAGCCTATTAACGACCCATAAGCAACCTAGAAACAACCTGCATCACCTAGCTAATAATAATATCTGGGGTTTTACGTCCCAAAACCACGACATGATTATGAGAGACGCCGTAGTGGAGGGCTCCGGAAATTTCGACCACCTGGTGTTCTTTAACGTGCACCTAAATCTAGGTACACGGGCCTCTACCATTTCGCCTCCATCGAAATGCGACCGCCACGGCCGGGATCGAACCCGCGACCTTCGGGTCAGCAGCCGAGCACCGTAACCGGTATACCACCGCGGCGGACATCATCACCTAGCTAAGGCCGAGAAACAGTGTAGAAGCAACCAGATTAGTCTTAGGATTTCATCCAGTTTCACTCTTTAAGGCCTTGCGCGGCTTAGTGCAACTTTCGCCAGTTTTAGGGGCGAAGCTCCTTAAGGCGGCACCCGTTCGTCCCTCGTAGTCGTCGTAGTAGTCGTAGTGCGTAACCAGTCTTACGGTTTGACCTCCAAGGTGGTGCCGGTGGGAGATTTTTCCTGTGCGTTGTTGAACAATGAAAAATTCGCAGCGTGCGCGTTAACTAAAAGCCGAATTCTTCTGTCCCTCATTCCCCATTAGCAGCCATTGGCATGTTCCAGTAGGAAACGTTAGTAGAAGTACAAGTGTAAGTGTTAGCTAAAAGCCGAATTCTTCTGTCTCTCATTCCCATTAGCAGCCATTGTTTACCTCCAAGGTAGTGCCTGGTGAGATTTCTCCTGTGCGTGATTAAACAATAAAAATTTTGTTCAAAACGCCGTTGATTGATGAAATAAACCAAAGAAAGACGCCAGATGTTTTGTATAAGCAAAACGAAAGAACGCCAGATGTTTCTAAAGCAAAACGAAAAGACGCCAGCTGCTTAACGAAAGACGCCAGATGTTTTCTAAAGCAATGATTTTCTAAACAATGAAAATTCACAGCGTACATGTAAAATTAAAGTGAGCTGCAAGTCGTCATAGCTCATCGAACCTTTAGTATAAACGCACCCGATCTCACGTCGGTGATGATGTACTGGGCAGAATTCACGGAAGATTCACGGTTTACCGATGAACCTCCGCAGCTTCGCTCACTCATCATCATTCACTCCGTGGATATGCTGTGTTTTCTGTTGCAATAAGTAACTAAAGAGGCACTTATTAAGGCTGGGAACCTCGTTTGCGATAGTTAATTACATGGAGACATACCCACAACACCTAGTCGCAATTTGGTTTTCAGAGAGCACTAGTGGCGTATCAACTTGTTCGCAAGTGGGAGGGGGGGGGGGGGGGGGGGCAAGTCTTCTTCACTCCGCCGGCCGGGTGTGCACATATATTAGAGGCACTGTTGTTTTGTGTCATTCATTGAAACATGCAATATCGTTCATGTCTCCAATCGGTTCACTAAATAATTGCGGTTTTTAAAGTAGGCGTCAATGAGTGCACCATTTCTTTTTCTTTCCCGTAAATAGTACTACACTTTCTTACTTGCACTTATTCAGGTTTACGTATATTATATTTTGCCTTGTAAGCACATGGTCGAGATAGTGTTTATAGCGCGTTGTTATTATCATTATTATTATTACTACATTATTACGATTATCATCATTTTTAACTTGTCATCCACAAGTTTTCTTTACAAAAATGAAAATTTATGGTATTAGAGGCGTAGCAAAATCTTATATTCATCGTATTTACAAAATTGAACATTGAGCTAGTGTATGTTTGCACGTTAAATGCATTCTTCGCGGTTGAAAGAATATCTGAACCAGTGTGAACGGAACGAAAACCAAAAAGGAAAAACAAAAAAAAAACGACATTTTTTGAACAGAAAGAAAGCGTAACCGAAACGTTATCTATTATTACGTTCCGGAGTGAAACCGAAATTTTTTAAATCGTTTTTTTCGGTTCACGAGAGAACTTGGCAATCCGGAACAATGGAGATGATGCAACGTGAACAGTTATGTATATCTCAGGGTACAATATTAACGCGTACCACAAGCAGGAATTCCAAAGCAAACATATGTTGAAATTGTGCGAAAAAGGAAAACAGAGGCAACCAGAGATGTTTATATTAACGCGAGTGGACTTTTGCGCGCCTGTCACGCAGACCAGCGTGAAGAGGGCATTGTCGGCGCTGAAGTTTGTTTCAGCGAAAGCTGTTATGAGATCAGAACAGCCGATTTTGGCGCCATAGTTGTCCACCCTCGCCGGTGTCCGTAACCGCTATCGCGTGAAATAAAAAAAAAGTTTTCGCAGATCCCACGCCTTGTGGGAATCGGTTTCATGCGAAGCAATCAGCGAGTAGTTGTTTATGCTGCATTTTTTGGCCTTGATCCAAGCGTTACGAGGTGGATTGACCGGTTTTTGTAAGCGTAGTGGTTGTATGCACATCGTGGCCTTAGCAGTTACGTCGACAAGACTGGTGTTTAAAGGGTAACTTAAGGAGCACAGACGTGAGTATTATCGAGACGAAGCGAACTCTACGGAGCGATGGTGTGAATATCATACGTAATTTTGTTTGCGTATTCCTCCGCGGTCGAGCAACGCTTGCATATAGCTTGATGAATCATAAGAATGCAAATTTAATGTTTATTGGACTTCTATGAAAGCGGAGCCAACACTGTTGGAATGAATGAAGATTTGCGTCTCTCAAACTACGTGATATACAAGTCGTCTCGTCGAGGTGGTGTTAGCAGAGTGCACTTGTGTGTGAGAAAGGATCTACCATCTTATCAAGTTCAGTCAAGCGATTCTGACTTTCCGGAATTCATCGCATGTAAGGTATTGTTTGATAAGCTGTGCATAACAGTGATTAATCTTTATCTGCAACCTTCAAGCCGTATTTCAGTGGAAGAGCTAGTGGATATCTTCAAAATTTCTAGTTCTCATATCTTTATTTGTGGATGCTTTAATGCACATAATATTATCTGGGGCAGTGATCGCTGTGATGCACGTGGTAACGTTATAGAGAGCGCCATAACAAGTGCAATTTGACTGTTTTAAATGACGGATCACCCACATTCCTTCGCGGCTATATTTATTCTAGCTGTATAGATATAACTTTATGTTCACAAGATCTAGTGAATGGTGTGGGTTGGTCAACGGATGTGGAAACACGCGGAAGTGATCATTTTCCAGTCCCTGCAAATCAGCCTAGCATGCGCAGTGATGACATCAGGCGCTACAGCAGACTGATGAACTGGAAAGGTTTTCGGTTTCGCCTAAGCAGTCAACTTAGTCAACATACAAGCGTTGAAGAATTTACGGAATTTTTACAGGATAATGTGAACATATGCACAAAGAAGGTTCCAATTCCGAAAGACTACGCTGCAGTTGAAGGAGAATACGAACACTTCAGAGCCATTAGACGCCGGTCTGAAAGAGCGTACCGACGGAGTGGTAGTTTAGAAGCTTACAAAAACGCTCAGAAAATCCACAATGTCATGCGCAAACGCATGGAAAATTTAGGAAAACGGCGCTGGCGTGGTTTCTGCGGCACGCTTTCTCCTCACACCCCTGTTCCGTGAATATGGTTGGTAATTCGAGCGTTTAACGGCCCTGTAATCCAGAGCTTCCCATTTCGTGCCCTCGCTTTAGCTCTAGACACGCAGGAAATAGCGGTTGCAGATGAATATTGTGAACTTATCTGCAGACCTGGCTATACATCAAATTATGCAACATTGAATAATTCTGTTGCGTTAGCAAAGCAGAAAATAAATGCTTGCTATTGAGCACAACATCCTCAACTAGACGCAGCATTCACATTAAGCGAACTGCAATGTGCAATTGCTTGATGTCGTCAAAAATCTGCTGCTGGGCCGCATGGCGTTACTTACAATATGCTAAAAAACCTCGGGCCGAGAGGCACCTAAGCTCTTTTAGACATTTATAATAATCTATGGACAGAAGACGCCCTTGTGCCTTGATTCTTTTCGTCCAGTCAGCTTGACAAGTTGTTTATGCAAGGTAATGGAAAAGGTGATTGGCGCGCGACTTGAGTGGTGGTGCAACGAAACGGATGTGTTGTCCAACTACTTAACAGGTTTTAGAAAGCAGAGATGCACAATGGATGCTATAATGGACATAGTAACGTACGTGGAACACGAACGCGCCTGCGGTAACGTGACGGTCGCAGTATTCTTGGACATAAAGAGGGCATTCGACACCGTCAGTCACGTGCATGTTCTACTCAGTATGTTGGAACTCGGAATGTCCGGCAAGTCCTTGCGATGGATTTCTGAATTTTTATCAGATCGCAAAATATTTGTCCAGACGGGTGAAGGAAAGAGTGCAGAACACGATGTCAAGCAAGGAGTGCCACAGGGAAGTGTGCTTAGCCCTTTTCCGTTCAACTGTGTCATGGCTGATTTAGCAAGACGACTGCCATCTCAGTTACGATTCTCGCTGTATGCAGATGATGTGTGCATTTGGACATCTAGAACTAATGTTCAGTTAATTCAGATGGCACTACAAGAGGGCATAAATACCAACAACATCTTTTTATTAGAGAGAGGGATGGCTCTGTCGCATGCGAAGACAGCTGTGCTGCCCTTCAGCCGTAAGAAGTTAAAGAATTTTAATCTTAGTCTGGAAGGACGACCTTTATTGATTGTGGCACAACATCGATTCCTTGGAATAGTACTTGATCGGCAGCTATTCCGGACACCACACATAAAAAAGCTCGAAAACGATGTTAATGCAACAGTAAATATACTTCGCAGAATCACTGGTACGTCGTGGCGTGGATCAGTGTCGTCCCTACTAACTGTTCACAATGCTTTAATAAGACAAAGAATTGCGTACTCTGCGGCAGTCTTACACGGCCTTTCACCCACGTCGGAACAGAGACTTCAAAGACTTTTAGCTAGGGGATTACGCATATGTCTAGGAGTTCCACGAGCGACTTCCAGTTCCCTTGTAATAGCAGAGACTCGCCAATCTCCCTTCGCAGTCATGAGAAGTATAGAAACATGTCGGCATTTTTTTTGTCGTCAGACGCAACATAAAAACCACCCATTGGCTTTGGAGATATTACAAAGGAATAGAAGCCATGTTCATAAAGAAATTAAGGAAAGAGCCAGTATATTGCCAAGAAATGAATTTTTTAACTCTGACGTTGATTATCCTCCATGGCTACTTACGCTACCAAAGGTCGAAGTGTCAGTGGATGGCATAATCAGAAAAAATGAAATGTTCATTCTAGCCGCCCAACAACTAGCGCTCTACCAGATATATATGCGATATCCGGACTACATACATGTCTATACAGATGGCTCCAGTATACCAAAATCTTCAACTTCAGCATTTATTATACCACACCTCAAGGTACAAGATTCATTTAAATTATCTCGCGTTACATCGTCTACAACAGCTGAACTGTTCGCTATTCTAAGTGCTATAAAATTTATCAATTCTGTAAGAGATGCTCAGAAATGGGTAATTTTCAGTGATTCGCAGGCGGCACTAACATCACTCTGTGGCACGAAAGCAGAAACAATTAATAATAGTCTGATCTACGAGACACTTAAATAGCTCACCAAGGCCGATCAAAAGCATCATGAAATAATGTTCCAGTGGATACCGGGACATTGCAACATTCCTGGCAATACAGCAGCTGATGAAGCAGCACGACAAGCACACCGCAAAAGAGATATCGTTTCTATCCCAATATCGAAAAATGAAATGTGAAGCATTTTAAAGACACAATCTTTCAATATGTGTAGAAATGCGTGGTTCGACGAAAATTCTAAAAGCTGTGATTTATATTATGTAGATCCACTTATCGAATTTGAAATTTCGTTGTCTTTATACAGACGTGTGGAAACCCTTATTCACCGATTAAGGCTAGGAACTGCCTACACCAAGCATTTTTTACACAAAATTGGCCGCGCTGAAACTCCTCAATGTGATTGTGGATTCGTAGATGAAGACATATATCACCTCCTTCTAGAATGCCCACAGCACGACGCACCAAGACGCCGACTTCAATAATCGTTAATAACATTAGACCGCAGACCACTAAGTTTAAGGAAACTTTTGGGCCCGTGGCCAACAAGAGGCTTACAGAAGTGTGCTTTAAAAGCACTGAAAATTTTTCTTGAAGAGAGTGGCATCCTTGGCCATTACTAGCGCATTTAAGCTTTGTTTTGTATTAACGACACAGTGTATATTTATGTGTGTTGGCCATTACTAGCACATTTAAGCTTTGTTTTGTATTAACGACACAGTGTATATTTATGTGTGTTGGCCATTACTAGCACATTTAAGCTTTGTTTTGTATTAACGGCAGAGTGTATACTTATGTGTGTTGACTATTTTTGTCATTTTTTTTAACATGACCGTGTGTACACATGTATGTGATTGTTGAATATGTTGTTTTGACTGTTATGTTATGTCTTGACTGTTACGCTGAGTTGTATATTGTATGTACTACGGGTTAATTGTGATTAAAAATTTGAACACTATGTACTTTATGTTTATGAACCCTATGTACTCCAAGAGCTAAGGAGTAGCCGGCGCCTTATTTGTGCGCCAACATCTCCTTACATCATGTCAATAAAAAAAAAACTGTAACCACAATTGACGTTAACCCAGCATTGCGCTCGTATTCCAGGAGTACATATGTATTGTTTATTGTTTTTTTTTATAAAATTGGATAGCCAGCACTGCAATCAGAACTGACGCTGCTCCGACATTACGCCTGCATAGGGTCTTTTTGCAAAGCAGTTTGAAGACGTGGCGTGGCTCTGTGATAAAATACCTACCTGACTGTAACTCAGAATGGTTGGGTTCGATTCCTGCTGGGATGCTGACTTTTCGTTTTTGCATTCGTCGGGTCACTGCTGCCGATGTCGGTTTTTCTTTACGCTATCGTATTTAAATTACCAATTTCTGTTCTCACCGTTCCTGGGTAGATATAAACTGTCAATTACCTGTGGAGCATACTCGCTTACCGTTGCCCGTGGTACACGGGTATGTGCCATACCTGTCTGCAGGAAAGGGTTTGACGACGTACGCGACAGGATTTTCACGTTATTCATGACATGAACAGTCATCAAACTCTCTTACCCTCCCATGCCAGTTTTGCTCAATACCAAGCTAAGGAGGCGACCACGATCGAGAGCAGCCAGACCGGCTAGATAGATAGATAGATAGATAGATAGATAGATAGATAGATAGATAGCTAGATAGATAGATAGATAGATAGATAGATAGATAGATAGATAGATAGATAGATAGATAGATAGATAGATAGATAGATAGATAGAAACGCTCAAACTGCCTTGGGTTCGCTAAGAAATGCTCCGCATTCAAAATGAAATGAGAAACACATTTCTAGGATGGGATGGGATTTTAACCCGCGCCCTCTGCGTGGCAATCGAGTATTCCACCACATTGCCACGCTGGTGCTTGTAACTCCTTCGCAAAAATATTCCATACAGGCGTGATGTCGCGCAAGGAATCGTGTTAACATATGTAATATAGCGTGGCAGAAGAGTAAAATAAAAACCTGACGTCACACAATGCGAATTTCGCAACGAGTCGGTCGTTGAATGCTTCCAACCCGTTACAAATGGCTCAGCCATAATTCTTCATCGTCATCAGCCACAGCACAAAGTGCACATTTTGCCTTACAGATGTGTAACGGGTACCACGATTCTTCGAAGAATGACGAAAAATGGCGTAATAGGTGCCTCGCTACTTCAGAAAAATTACGGTGATTTATGGCGTAGTGGGTACCTTGCCTACGTACTTGTATTAGGTGCCCCAAGAGAGTCTACAACGGGCTCTAGAAAGGGCGTTCTTTGAGCTTTCGCTGCGACTGTGCTGCGTTTTCCACGCAGGCCTGGCAATCTTTTTATCAGAACAGCGGTATCGCACATCAGAGAGTACACTCAATGACACGCTGCTTCTGAGATCGTGCTCACTCCCTTGACGCAAAACATTGAGCGCGCTAAAAAAATCGTAATTGATTTCGAGAAAATAAATACCATGACTTTGAAGCGTATACTGGTTTCTGCTAGTTGGTAGGAATTCGTGGTACAGTTACTTCCGCTCCTCTGAAGAACGTGTTTTACCCCTGTCCCACTTTTTTAAGAGGAGGGAAAGTGACTACATCACATATCCGATGTTTTTTTTTTATGATTACCTTCAAATTTTTGCACACCAAAGAAAAGAAAATTGGGGGACCCTTAAAGGGGCCCTGCAACACTTTTCGAGCATGCTCAAAAAGCGCTGCCGATCGGTAGTCGAGGCTCCCGAGAACACGCGAGCCAAATATACGATGCGCACGGCCTGGAATTTACAATAAATTCTCAAAGTCAGCTCAAAATCGCTCCCTCTTCTCTCGACAAATGATGTATTAGTCCGCAAAATATGACGCGATTGTCGGCAGTTCCACCATTGGCTGATGTTATAATCACGATAACACCCTCATTATTACTTTCGTTGTTAATTTTGAGTTCAATAAGTACATAATATGTATGTTTATATTCTGTTATCGCGTTAAAAACACCGAACAAACATTAATATTAGCACTTCCGGTCTCACCGACAGCTCGTCTGCTCGTAGTTGCGTGGTTCTGTTTTCTTCGCCATGCGCAGTGCCGAAAACGTGAATATTTCTGTGCTTTTGACCATCGCCGGTTGCCGTTTAGAGTGGCAGCCGTTCGAGTGTTGCCTCGTCCGCTGAGAACTGCATCGTCGGCACGTTCTCACGACCGACCGAGGCAAGGGCGCAGCGTGTCTCCGATAACAATGCTGGCGTCCGGTAATGGCGGCGCTTCGGGGTCGTCTGCCAGTGCCGTCTTACGAGGCGGTGTATCGGAGTATGGGCCGAAACCGATCTCAGCTGTCATTCGTTCCAAACGAGCGCGCAGGTTTGCTTCCATGGTTGGCAGAGCGATGAAAACACTACGGCGTTCGAGGTGCACACCCAACATTACCAAACCGACGCGCAGTTTTCAAGCACGCGCGATACACAGCGGCTCCGCTCGACGAGAACGACGCAAGCCGACCGGAAGTGGCGGCACAGACCACGTGGTTGCGCCCAGACGACAGAGAGAAAAAAATGAAGAAAAAAACTCCGCCGGCGCTCTTGGGCGGAGCCTCGCTCTTCTGCGCTCCCTCCCTCGACTCGCTGCCTAGCTTTCCGCGCGCTCGCGGCGTTGAGTTGAGGGAGAAAGCTGCGGAACGTGATCTCTATAATTTGGTAACACCACTTAGACTTGACAGATTCGAAAAAATTTTTTGCGGCATATGACTCGTGAAGAGTCATACGTCAATAATGAGACTATTCCAATATAACTAAGAAAGGTGTTGCAGGGCCCCTTTAAGCTGCGTCTTTAAGAGTTTAACGCGATAGCGAAATTCAGCACCTAGTGCACACTTCAACCACTAAGTGCATACTTATTAATGTGTATTGTTACACACACACGCACACATACACACACACACACACGCGCGCGCGATGTATCTATATTAATTGTACAGGTTTTCCATCTAAAGCACTTCCCTGGTGCAAGAGTCGAGACATATTTCTCACAATGCCTCACAGATGGCAGCACATTATCTAACGTTTGCTGTTTGCTTGATCACGGCCGCTGGATGAAAAAGCGCACTTTTTCATCCAGCGGCCGTGGCTTGATCAACGCCTTCTCTAGAAAGCAGGCTTGATATGTTTTCCGCTAGATGGACATAGTTGTCCATTTTTGGAGCTGTTTAAAAGTTCGTGTGTGTTTTTAGCGGAAATGGCAGCATTATCTTGTCTTTTTTCGAAGCATTGCGTCGCGCAAAAAACGTAATTTGATGGCCTCGCCAATGCGCCTACACTCTAAGAAAAAAAAGAGTATGCGTGACTCTTATCGGAGAGTTCTGACTTGCCACGTATAGGACTCTCTTTAAATAGTCACGGTGACTCTATTGGTGGGTCAGGGTCGGTTCGCTCTAGGAGAGTCCCCTGACCCTCTAGGAAGAGTGCAAAGACTCTCATTGGGAGGATCACGTTACCACTCATAGGGAGTCAGACGACTCTTGCCCGTAACGCTCCTAGGGGAGTCAAGGGACCCACACCGAAGCATCAAGCGACTCCACAATTATTTTAAGCTACTCATTTGATCCTTGCTCTACTTTTGCGCGACTACTGTTGAAAATAGTGGAGTATTCATTTTAAGCAAGTCGAATAATACTTGCCGTTCTGCCCAGCGACTGTAAAAAAAGAGTAGTTCAGTTTTAGCATTATTTTAATAAAACTCGTCAAAACAACACATATTTTCCAACAAAGTTATATAGAAAGCGCGAAAAGATGGTCTGTGATTTCCAATTAAGAAGTTTGGGTATTCCTCATTTACATGCTTCTATGAGTATAGCCAACTAAAATGTGTGACTGGATGTGCACAGTGTCATATGGTGCTAAATGAACAGCAGAAATCGCCATCATGTTTCCATATTTATTCCTTGTGATTAAGAATAAATAAAAAAGTGGTGACGGCTTGAGGCATCAGACTTGTGGCTTGCTAGGGTGTCGTTCCTGTCCAGCGTGAGCACCACGAAAAACGGTAGCTGAAAAGCAGAACGTGACACTATGATGACAAAATTAAATTGCAGTAGAAGTTTGCAAAACCTACACAATAAGTGGTTCACACAGACATAATAAAGGCTAACAACAAAACAACAAAGCACATCCTCCGGCAGCCAGGGGCATGCCGTGAGCGGTTATTGACCGCACGTTTTACAAACGTAACCCATCCTTAAATACTCAGATAAACAGATGCGAGTACTAGGGCCCGAACGACACCCAGCGCGTGCGTACGCCGTCTACGTCGAGATCAGACATGTCATATACTAGAATTAGCGCACATAACTCCCACAATCACGTACACTCACTCGATTCTGTTATAGCGCCCAACGTCATCGCAGTGTATGCAAACCACGAAAACAGCAAACAGAAACGAAGGAAAAGAGTGCACGCCGGTGGCCGCAACAACGCGCGCCGTCGAAAGTCTAGAGCTTTTTCACTTTACCGGCGAGGCGTGTCCAACTTGAATGACTACCGCGTACATTCTGGAAGCCACCGTACTATATCTGCACCTCAAACTACCGTCTTTAAGCTAACAAAAACCATTACATATAGTGCGTCTGAGCGTTCTGTACACAGGCTTTTTTTTTTTCGCGTTCCCACGCGTGGAAGCATGCCGCACACTCAAGGTCGATGGAAATGTTGTTATGAAGTAGACTAAAGTGCACCTCAAAACGACATCTTGCACCTTCAGTAGTGCAGACACGACGTGCGATCAGCAAGAAATGACCCTCGATTATTGTTTGCATCGCTCACTTTATGGGAGCTTGTACAGCAACGCGCATAACGGTGGCAACTCGTTAACTGACAGCTTTAGTTGGGCATCCGCAACAGCCCCGCGGATACAGGCTACTGTTGGAAATGGCGGGCAGATTCCGCAGAGCTGCTGCAGACGCCCAGCTAAAGCTGTATAATTAGTACCTACGAAAGCAGTACACTCACCGTTTACGGGCGCCCGTTGTCGGTGCCTGCAGCTCCATGAATATTCCGCCCTCCAAGCGTCACTTCGTGCACGGAGACGGCTTCAATACCACCGAAGACGCGCAACCAACTCATCCACGCAACACATTCCAATAGACCAGGAGACTGAGAGAACTGAGACATGGGTGTTCTCTGACTGAGAGAGGAGAGCCGCGCGCCACCCCGGCGCCAACCCCGCCTGCGTCTGCGTCGCCGAGCAAGGCGCCACAACGGCGCCAAAGGGCGAGCGTGCGATATGTATGGCGTATACGGCGGCTCTTCCATATACCGAAGCCAATCGAAACGCGCTTCAGGAGGGTCCAGTGACTCCTTCCCAAATGCGAACTCTTTTTTTCTGCCTGTACCTTCCTAAAGGGGTCAGATGGACACCCGAAGGGAGTCACGGTTCCATGACCCTCTTTTGACTCTCTTTTTTCTTAGAGTGTACAAATCGCCGAATGGGCTCATTTTCGTCGTGACACTTGTCGAACAAAATGCGTTAAGGAGACTCCCTCCACTACATGGCTTTTATGTAGTGTTCTTTTCCGAAGCTGTCGCAAGTAACATCGTGGCTTTGTGGTAGGACATCTGCTAGCCCCGCAAACGGCCCGGGTTCGATCCTCAATGGGACGGAAGATTTTTTATTGTTCATTTTATTTGCATCTTTCTCGATTTTTCGGTCACGGACGATTTTTCGCTCACAACCAACAACGCCGTCGCCGACACCGGAATTTCTGCGACACGAGCTCTCTAACGTTCTCGCGTTAAAATCATTACGAACCGTTATGGAACTTTTTTTTTCCGTTCCGGAACAGAAACGGAACGAAACTTTTTGCGGTGGAACGAAACTAAAACCGAAGCGACAAACATTTCGTTCCGACACCCTGACCTGAACTGGCAGCCTGGCTAGTTGGTCTTGATTGATATTGAACTGACTGTACAGCACAAACAACTCGAATGGCATAGAAACACTTACTCTCAGCTGAGCGTAATGAGCACGACATAAACGCGAACGTGTACACGGACTTGCAATTGAAACTGATTAACAAGCAAAAAGTCTAACACTTGTGCATGACCCTGAGGAATTGAATCTCTCTATCGCTTAAAGAGCTAGACGTGCTGGATGATGCACTTCGTACTGTTTTTGTTAATGTGGTAGGTATCTAGGATGACTTTTTTGTTCATGTCGCTGTGTCTACATAATGTCCCCGTATCATGGAGGGGTGGCTTACACTGATGCTTCATGTACTGTGCTAATATGACTGGTTCAGTCATCATTTTTGTATTTTCTCCCCTGCTCTCGTAATCACACATCGATGCATCTTTCAGTTTGTCCGAAATAAGTGTTGCCACACGGCAGAGAAATCTAGTAGGCGAACGCGAACCCGTACTCGTTCGTGTTTAGTTTTAAGGAAACCACATTGGGAAGGGTTGTATAAGAATATGAATGACTACGAATAACATGCCTAGCTCTCGTTCTTTTGCCCCCTACTTTTAACGCGATATATATGTATCTCACACCTTCTGCCTCTCACAGTGATCTTGACTGGCGGGCTTGTTGTCGCCGTCTGGGAGTGGTGAAGTAAGTATTGCGTCATGACACTAACGAGCGCCGACAGGCAACGCTTGTTTTAGCGCAGCGTCGGCTCTCAGTATATTATTAAGTGCTTTGGTACAGTGAGAGGCGGAACGCCTTCCCGTGACCACGGCTCGAGCTACGAACTCTGCCTCGCGCGTTTCTGAAGCGCTGTGTGGTAAAAATGCGTGAGCACAGGCGTAGGTTACGTTATCATTGGGGAGCGCACACAGTGGCGTGTCTCTCATCAAATGACGACGCTTCGAATGAGTGCGTATCAAGTACCAGTGTTTATTAAGTACTTGTTGATACCATCTTCGCGCAGGATTTACCATATGTTGTGTCCAAGAGTATGTTAACTAGAGCACTGCACGGGCCCGGGCCGGGTAAGGGGTTGTTGGATCGGGCCCGGGCCGGGCTCGGGCCCATGATCTTCGGGCTCGGGTCGGGCTCGGGCCTGAGCCAGGCCCGTATTAGGCCCGGGTCACATACGTATATGTATAATTGCGTGTGTACGTTGTGTGACTTTGTTTTTGTTGTTTTGTGGGGTTTAACTTCCCGAAGCGACCCAGGCTATATGAGACGCCGTCGTTGAGGGCTCCGGGTAATTTAAACAACCTGGAGTGCATTGGCGGGCACAGAAATTGCACAGTACAAGACGTCTACAATTTTGCTCCATCGGTATGCTACACGAGATTTCAAGAAACGCCTAATATAAGTTTCCGCCATTATAGTGAGTGGGATATATTCTTGGGTACCGTGTAAGGAAAGCAACGGTAAACTGCCTAGATTAGTGTATACAAGATGTGCGCGTTCGTATCTAGGGAAACATTTCTAGTATGCAGTTACGCTCGCATGCCCGTAGACTGGCCAACGCGACTTGTGAGTTAATAATATCTCAGGAGTTGTTTTTCGTGCATTTTGAGTGCAAAATGCGCAGCGACTCTTATCACAGGGCGAACGCCGTTGTTGATTTTGCCATTACTAGTGGTGAGGCGCCAGACCATAGAGACACTCGTTTCCCCGAGTGTGGCTCACAACTGGAGTGATCAGGCTAGAGAAGCGATCCGGGAGTCTGGGAATAACCAACACGCAGACTGATTAGTTTTATTTAAAGCACCCTTTATTCAACACACCGTTACTGTACACACGTCTGACAGGAGGACGGTGGCTCGCTCGTCAACGGGTGTGCCTTGCTTTGACTGATCTATGGCACTGCGGTGGTGGTGACTCGGGGAAGAAGGGTGGGACAAAGAACCTTGTTGTTTTGAGCACGAAAACGTAGTGTAGATTGGGTGCAGTTGCCTGCCGAGGAGTCAACACGACAGCTTTAACCAGGAACTTCTTCCACACATGCACACGGGTTCGTGAAATGTGCGTGCGTTCTCTATCACAAGGGACAAGTATAAGCACTACATACCAGCTTACGGCTTCTGATGTTGGTATAATACCCACGTTGCCGTTTGCAGCGTTACCCAACTGTAAACAACTGGTTATACAACACATATGCGGCTCTTCAACATATATGTGTGTGTATAAAATTTATACAAATCTTTAGCGTCATTTTGTAACGTTTCGCTCAGTAAAAAAAATTACGCCACAGTCACCTTCCCACCGCATGCTTCGCATCACATCGACTCCCACGGTACGTGGGATCTGCCGAATTTTTTTTCATTGCATTGTGCAATAGATGAAGTTTGCAGGAGACTTGCTACTTTTACTCAACAGCCCTAGTTCGTATGCAGTTGATGTAGACTCAACCTAAAAATGTCTGCCATGCTTTTTTTCTCAATTTTATGCAGGTATTATATTTTTGTAGTTGTTATTTGAAATGCAAAAATGAGATGGCGTGGTTAGCACTGCGTGCGTACATGAAAGAGCCAGCTATGACTCCAATTATATTTTATATTGCCCTGCAATCATTTCGCAAGAGTGTTACGCGCGTAATTCACCGAAAGTATACACAGTACCAGTGAAAGTCGTGACACTGAAATGAGTTCCTAAAACAATCTCTAGAAAATATATTTTGTGCGGCAGGTATCTTCACAATAACCGAAGGTTGGACAGTGCCTCCTTTATGCTCAAGACATAACTAGCTGAAACGGGCCGGGCCGGGCCGGGCCGGGCCGGGCCGGGCCCAAACCTTTCGGGCCCGGGCCGGGAACGGGCCACATTTAAGAACACCGGGCCGGGCTCGGGCGGGCCGGATCATGGCATTTTCGGGCCGGGCCGGGCCCGGGCCGGAAAAATCGGCCCGTGCAGTGCTCTAATGTTAACTACTTCACCTATCACAAGAGTTAAATCATAATCATCGACGTTACTCGTCACAATGGAGATATGCCACTAGACGTCAATATGTCGCATCCATGTCAAACACCAAACGCCAGTAGACGTTCTGCAAGCTCTCGTACAAATCAACTACTTCTCTGAAGGCACGGTTTACTTTCGTGTTATACCGATTCCCGTGACGAAGCGATCAACCATGTTTTTTTAATCTTTTGCGAACGCTCGTAATGCACCGCATATTTTTATTGCATGTGTCTTGCTTCATTTGTCAGTTTGCGCTTGAATTGCCTGTAAGAACAATTGCATAAAAATTCGGGAGCCCTTCCCAGTATCGGGGAAATGCGGGTAAGTGAAGCATGGCATGGGAATGCCCGACTTACTGCTTTTCTTTCTTTCCTTGTTTCTTTTTTTTCTTTCTTTACAGGCAGCGGCTGTCCCTGGAACGTCGTTTTCGGGCGGAACTGGCGTGTGCGTCTTTCACGTTCTTTCCAGCGTTCTTCGGCCTGTAGAACGGCCCAACGAAAGGACCATAACGCAATCATTTTCTCGAAGTCGACATTTCCTTGGAATGTGCAATTACTGATATCGACATTACGCGTTGTCCAGCAGATTGCTTTTAGTTCGCCAACACTAAATATTGCAATGAAACGCCCACAGAAAGTGTACTGCTTCCCAATTGTTTTTGCCGCGTCGGTAGAACGCAGTCATCCTTCAATTCAGTTCACATTGGGCAAACATGGGTGCGTGGGCTCATCACAAAACAAAAAAATTAAACGCGCGCACCAGAATTAAAAAAATAGGTGCCAAGCTTAGTGTTCAAGGCATTCGCTGTGGATCTGTGGGGACCCGGGTTCAAACGCCAGCCGTGGAAATATTTTTTGTTTTATTTGTTGTTTCTTTGGTGCCCACGTGCTAGCTGTGGCCGAGTAGGATTTTTCGGAACAACACCAGCTGCACAGGTCACTCAATACATGCTTTGCTTGAATAGTTCTGCTGCGGTATGAAACAGTCATCTTATTTTATAGCCCTCCTTTGACAGTACAGAAATAACACACATTACGTTCTATACGCCTGCTTGGCAAAAAGCACAAATGCGCATAAACGCACGTGCGTTTAATTCAGCACGGTAGTACAGTCCTCATCAATAGACCTAGCAAATTAACGAAGGACAAAGCCTAATTTTTCTTACGTTTTAAAAAGCTTTCCAATCCACGTGGGATGTACTAAAATATGGGCAAGAAAGTTTCATGCGACGCTTTAGACGTCATGATTGATGCCCCGAAGCCAGCCCGCTCAGGGCTGGCTTCGGGGCATTGTGTAACTCAGTCACGTGCGTAATGAAGGAGAGTCACACGGCTCGCCTCTGCCCCACCAGCCTCCGCAGCAGATGAGTGAAAACAGAGACAATTCCCGGAAAGCAATTGTACACTGCCATATACGAGCTCGAAAGGCGCTTCTCGAGTTGTTTTTTGCCGTGACGTGCTCAGAGCGAGCGCAGCCAGTCATTGTGCTGGATGCTTACGTTGGAAGAGCTCATGGCTGGAAGCGTTCTGTTAGTACGTTCGACTAATCCAGTCGACTGTGGGTGTTCTGGGGAGGCAACAGCTTGACGGATTCCACACTGGCGCAGTAATTTATGGCCGGCTCACTATGGGAATGGCGTGCGCGGATCTGCGATCAACATTCGTGGTGTGTCAAGGCGGAACACTGCGCGTTCGGTCACAAAGGAAATAACTTGAAATTCAGATTAGTGGGACAAAGTGGGTTGCTTGGTTCGTTTCTTTTAGGAGCTGGCTCGCCAGGTTCTTAAAAAGCCCCGCGCCGTAAGCGTAATCTTAGTTCCAGAGGCGACCGCTACAGGGGCAGCTCGCGCGAAAGCGAAATCTTCTTTCTCTTGTTCTTCGAGCGCCTTGATGATGATATTAACGCAGGCAAAACCACATATAGCATAGCCAACTGTAGCATGCGCACACTCGCGCGAAATACAAGTCTTCTTCCTCTTGTTCTTCGAGTGCCTTGATGATGACATGAACGCAGGCAAAACCACATATAGCATAGCCAACTGTAGCATGCGCACACTCGCGCGAAAGACAAGTCTTCTTGTTCTTCGAGCGCCTTGATGATGACATGAACGCAGGCAAAACCACATATAGCATAGCCAACTGTAGCATGCGCACACTCGCGCGAAAGACAAGTCTTCTTCCTCTTGTTCTTCGAGCGCCTTGATGATGACATGAACGCAGGCAAAACCACATATAGCATAGCCAACTGTAGCATGCGCACACTCGCGCGAAAGACAAGTCTTCTTCCTCTTGTTCTTCAAGCGCCTTGATGATGACATGAACGCAGGCAAAACCACATATAGCATAGCCAACTGTAGCATGCGCACACTCGCGCGAAATACAAGTCTTCTTCCTCTTGTTCTTCGAGCGCCTTGATGATGACATGAACGCAGGCAAAACCACATATAGCATAGCCAACTGTAGCATGCGCACACTCGCGCGAAAGACAAGTCTTCTTCCTCTTGTTCTTCAAGCGCCTTGATGATGACATGAACGCAGGCAAAACCGCATATAGCATAGCCAACTGTAGCATGCGCACACTCGCGCGAAAGACAAGTCTTCTTCCTCTTGTTCTTCGAGCGCCTTGATGATGAGATGAACGCAGGCAAAACCACATATAGCATAGCCAACTGTAGCATGCGCACACTCTCCGCGAAAGACAAGTCTTCTTCCTCTTGTTCTTCGAGCGCCTTGATGATGACATGAACGCAGGCAAAACCACATATAGCATAGCCAACTGTAGCATGCGCACACTCGCGCGAAATACAAGTCTTCTTCCTCTTGTTCTTCGAGCGCCTTGATAATGACATGAACGCAGGCAAAACCACATATAGCATAGCCAACTGTAGCATGCGCACATTCGCGCGAAAGACAAGTATTTTTCCTCTTGTTCCTCGAGCGCCTTGATGATGACATGAACGCAGGCAAAACCACATATAGCATAGCCAACTGTAGCATGCGCACACTCGCGCGAAATACAAGTCTTCTTCCTCTTGTTCTTCGAGCGCCTTGATGATGACATGAACGCAGGCAAAACCACATATAGCATAGCCAACTGTAGCATGCGCACACTCGCGCGAAAGACAAGTCTTCTTCCTCTTGTTCTTCGAGCGCCTTGATGATGATATTAACGCAGGCAAAACCACATATAGCATAGCCAACTGTAGCATGCGCACACTCGCGCGAAATACAAGTCTTCTTCCTCTTGTTCTTCGAGCGCCTTGATAATGACATGAACGCAGGCAAAACCACATATAGCATAGCCAACTGTAGCATGCGCACACTCGCGCGAAAGACAAGTATTCTTCCTCTTGTTCCTCGAGCGCCTTGATGATGACATGAACGCAGGCAAAACCACATATAGCATAGCCAACTGTAGCATGCGCACACTCGCGCGAAAGACAAGTCTTCTTCCTCTTGTTCTTCGAGCGCCTTGATGATGACATGAACGCAGGCAAAACCACATATAGCATAGCCAACTGTAGCATGCGCACACTCGCGCGAAAGACAAGTCTTCTTCCTCTTGTTCTTCGAGCGCCTTGATGATGACATGAACGCAGGCAAAACCACATATAGCATAGCCAACTGTAGCATGCGCACACTCGCGCGAAAGACAAGTCTTCTTCCTCTTGTTCTTCGAGCGCCTTGATGATGACATGAACGCAGGCAAAACCACATATAGCATAGCCAACTGTAGCATGCGCACACTCGCGCGAAAGACAAGTCTTCTTCCTCTTGTTCTTCGAGCGCCTTGATGATGACATGAACGCAGGCAAAACCACATATAGCATAGCCAACTGTAGCATGCGCACACTCGCGCGAAAGACAAGTCTTCTTCCTCTTGTTCTTCGAGCGCCTTGATGATGACATGAACGCAGGCAAAACCACATATAGCATAGCCAACTGTAGCATGCGCACACTCGCGCGAAAGACAAGTCTTCTTCCTCTTGTTCTTCGAGCGCCTTGATGATGACATGAACGCAGGCAAAACCACATATAGCATAGCCAACTGTAGCATGCGCACACTCGCGCGAAAGACAAGTCTTCTTCCTCTTGTTCTTCAAGCGCCTTGATGATGACATGAACGCAGGCAAAACCACATATAGCATAGCCAACTGTAGCATGCGCACACTCGCGCGAAAGACAAGTCTTCTTCCTCTTGTTCTTCGAGCGCCTTGATGATGACATGAACGCAGGCAAAACCACATATAGCATAGCCAACTGTAGCATGCGCACACTCGCGCGAAAGACAAGTCTTCTTCCTCTTGTTCTTCAAGCGCCTTGATGATGACATGAACGCAGGCAAAACCGCATATAGCATAGCCAACTGTAGCATGCGCACACTCGCGCGAAAGACAAGTCTTCTTCCTCTTGTTCTTCGAGCGCCTTGATGATGAGATGAACGCAGGCAAAACCACATATAGCATAGCCAACTGTAGCATGCGCACACTCGCGCGAAATACAAGTCTTCTTCCTCTTGTTCTTCGAGCGCCTTGATAATGACATGAACGCAGGCAAAACCACATATAGCATAGCCAACTGTAGCATGCGCACATTCGCGCGAAAGACAAGTATTTTTCCTCTTGTTCCTCGAGCGCCTTGATGATGACATGAACGCAGGCAAAACCACATATAGCATAGCCAACTGTAGCATGCGCACACTCGCGCGAAATACAAGTCTTCTTCCTCTTGTTCTTCGAGCGCCTTGATGATGACATGAACGCAGGCAAAACCACATATAGCGTAGCCAACTGTAGCATGCGCACACTCGCGCGAAAGACAAGTCTTCTTCCTCTTGTTCTTCGAGCGCCTTGATGATGATATTAACGCAGGCAAAACCACATATAGCATAGCCAACTGTAGCATGCGCACACTCGCGCGAAATACAAGTCTTCTTCCTCTTGTTCTTCGAGCGCCTTGATAATGACATGAACGCAGGCAAAACCACATATAGCATAGCCAACTGTAGCATGCGCACACTCGCGCGAAAGACAAGTATTCTTCCTCTTGTTCCTCGAGCGCCTTGATGATGACATGAACGCAGGCAAAACCACATATAGCATAGCCAACTGTAGCATGCACACACTCGCGCGAAATACAAGTCTTCTTTCTCTTGTTCTTCGAGCGCCTTGATGATGACATGAACGCAGGCAAAACCACATATAGCATAGCCAACTGTAGCATGCGCACACTCGCGCGAAAGACAAGTCTTCTTCCTCTTGTTCTTCGAGCGCCTTGATGATGACATGAACGCAGGCAAAACCACATATAGCATAGCCAACTGTAGCATGCGCACACTCGCGCGAAAGACAAGTCTTCTTCCTCTTGTTCTTCGAGCGCCTTGATGATGACATGAACGCAGGCAAAACCACATATAGCATAGCCAACTGTAGCATGCGCACACTCGCGCGAAAGACAAGTCTTCTTCCTCTTGTTCTTCGAGCGCCTTGATGATGACATGAACGCAGGCAAAACCACATATAGCATAGCCAACTGTAGCATGCGCACACTCGCGCGAAAGACAAGTCTTCTTCCTCTTGTTCTTCGAGCGCCTTGATGATGATATGAACGCAGGCAAAACCACATATAGCATAGCCAACTGTAGCATGCGCACACTCGCGCGAAAGACAAGTCTTCTTCCTCTTGTTCTTCGAGCGCCTTGATGATGACATGAACGCAGGCAAAACCACATATAGCATAGCCAACTGTAGCATGCGCACACTCGCGCGAAAGACAAGTCTTCTTCCTCTTGTTCTTCGAGCGCCTTGATGATGACATGAACGCAGGCAAAACCACATATAGCATAGCCAACTGTAGCATGCGCACGCTCGCGCGAAAGAGAAGTCTTCTTCCTCTTCTTCTTCGAGAGCCTTGATGATGATAATAACGCAGACAAAACCCGATTGTCTCCTTATCTTCGAGCCAGCTCCTCAATAACAATTGACTTCGTGGATATGGCGTGATTTTTTGGGGAAAAATTTAGCGTCCCAAAGAGACTCACACTATGGGAGACGCTGTATTGGATAGCTGCGGATAATTTCGACGACCTGCGGTTCTTTAACGTGCACTCACGCTCATATTGCACAGTAGACGGACTTCTAGCGTTTCCTCTCCATCGAAATGTGGCCGCCATGATTGGGAACCAACCCGCAGTTTTCAGGACAAGAGGCGGGCACCGTAACCACTGAGTCACCGCGGCGGCAATATTGGTGGTAGGCCTGAACCTTTGTGTGCTTAGTAATATACAGGGTGTTTCAAGAAATGTGTCCGAAAATCTTCAAAAATCAGGAAAATGCGATATTTGCTCGCTGCCTTCACAGTTGCTTTTTCTGTAGCGGCAGGCTTCTTCAGATGGTTAAAGACATAATTTGGGACAGTAATTAAGAATGTTAAAATAATTAACTTTTTAATTATTGGAGTTAGGCGGCTATGTCAAATGGGAGAATTGAAGTTCTTCATTCGAAGAACGCATCGCAGCTTTGAGATATAGAAAAAGCGGCCTCTAGTAATTATTGTGGCGTAATGAAATTCAACAAAATTCAACGGCGAAACGGAAACCGAAACGCGGAAAAGCGCAACTGCCACGTTCTTCTGAGACGTCCAGAATGAGTGAGCGTCGTTATATCAGCCATCAACCAACTTTGTTGTGTGGGTGTGCGGGCTGCGCTTTCAATTATAGCACGCATGGCGCACATACCTTAACGAACGCGGAAGATCTACACCTCTGTAATCGTTGTCTTGGACAGTGACGTCATTCTGGTCTTCGGCCTGTTGCGCTCTTCGGTGCTTCGGTTTCGCTTTCGCCGTTGAATTCGGTTGAATTTCATTACGCCACAATAATGACTAGATTCCTGCCGCTACAGAAAAAGCAATTGTGAAGGCAGCGAGCAAATATCGCATTTTCCTGATTTTTGAAGATTTTCGGACACATTTCTTGAAACACCCTGTATTCCGTGGCAAATGTATGAAACTTTAAAAGCGTGATGGTCCTTATTATACAGTGTGATGTAAAACGTTGTGAGCACCTTGGTTCAATGTATTGCATTTCGTGCTAATAATGCTAGAATCACCTTGTTTGTGACAGAACTTGCATTGCAAAAAATGCAAAATGCAAAATCCATGGCAATGACTACATGTGGGCCTTCAATCAAACAAACTCTATTGTTTAGCTTGAGATGAACGGTTCCTGGGCTAGTTGATTAGTACTTAATGAAGCCATTGTTGCACCAAATAAAGCAAACACAAAAATGAACACGTCATCTGACACCACATTCACCTGTAGTGTTCAGCGCTGTTTTGTTCTCTGGTAAGGTAAAAAAAGAAAAAAAATACTGTTATCTGTTGTGGTCCACTGCACCATTTCCGCCATTTTGCTACATTCCTACCTCTCTGCACCTTACTGTGCCCATTGAAGGGCAGCTTGCAACAACTGCGCCAACGTTCATATTCCACCTGCCTAAACGGTAGCGGAACGTTTCGGCTTGGTCTGCTGCCAGACACACAACTTTAACCTTTGCCATATTACCGCGGAACCCACTTTCCCACTATGTACACCAATGCGCTTTTTGTCTTCAAAATCGGCGTCACTAAATCATGCGCGTGTGGCCTCCATTATTGACGGTTTGGCATGTTGTCTCTCCGTTTACATAGAGCACCATTTTTGTTTGCAGCCTAATAAGAATGTGCACTAAAAAGTTTGACTTACTGTTGGTACTGCTCCAACTGATCTCAAACTCCATTTCGTCGGCTCAAAACCTGCTTCAAATTTATTTTTGTTTCATTTCTAAACCTACCCTGAAACAAAGTTCTTTCTGCTCCAATACAGCATTTTTCCTGCTCTAAAACTTGCTCCAAATTCTAAACTGGCTGGACCACCACTGAACCTTTGTGAACAAAATTCAAGGTTCACAAAATGCCGGACAGGTGTAGAGTACGCGTTTCCTTTAACTTTCCGAAATGTGCACATATGACAAACTAGTCGCTGTGCTAACCAGGGTTGCCACTGACTTTCGACTAAACGTCGCCAAACGATGAGCAAAAAGTCGCCAAAAGTCGCCATTTTTTCACAAATTTCGCCAAAAAAGTCGCCATTCTATAGATATGTGCGGCATATCTATAGTAATAAAAATGTCTACTCATGTATAGCCCCGTAGAATACAGTACCATCCGAGACCCTTAAATTATATAGATGTTTCTCAATGCCAGTCGTATCGCCCGCTTCACCATGGTAGTACATGGTGCTGCTTCTCCGACTAGCCGCAAGATGTGCGTGGTGGCGCAAGGGTGAATGAATGAAACGCTCATGATATCCTTCCATCCCTATCCGATTGTTTCAAAGGTGAAAGTGTGGTAAACCTTGGGCGAACACTGTGAAATCGTTCTTTGTAGACAGCTTTACGTACCCTTATATGAATTAAAAGGATTAAAAGGTTTATTGAAGGTAACACGACAGAATTCTTACCGGAACCGATCATTAGTGAGTCTTACACCTTTTCAGTGTGAACTAATATGATACCGGACGCCACCGACCCTTTCTTATAGTCACTTATATCTACACGCGTTAATCCGATGCGTTATTAATGAACAGGTAGATAAGGTAAACTGTTATATATGAATTGTTTTCATTGCACACGCTCACCGAGAACAGTGGAAAATGCCTCAATAAATATTTTTTTATTGCACAAATAGCCGCGTATCCGCCTCTCTTCGCTATTCCAAAACAGTCTTTATGAGCTGAATTGAGGGAACTGAAACAGTGAATAAGTCGCCAAGCTATTCAGAACAGTTGGAGCTCTGGCGGAACAAATGGTCGGAAGACGCGGCCAACCTGTCGTCTAGCCCCTTCAGAAGCGAAACTTTAGAGAAGCTTAAGGCGCCTAAAGCCTTAAACTTATAGTAATACACTGCCGCCTCGTGGTATGCAAGGCAGTCCGCTGACTTACATGTTGCTAGAATGTCGCTAGGGGCCGCTGCAGTACCTCCTGTATCTAGAAGAATTGAGGAGATACACACCGAATGACGCGTAATGTGCACATTCTACTCGTGGGTCTAAAACCAAGAAAAATACAAAGAATGTTGCCACCCATTCGTTGGGAAGACACTGAGCTTAGGATGCATAACTTAGTGGAGACCTAAGCAGAAAATCGCCAAAAATTTGCCGTGTCGCCATTCATAATTTTAGGTCGCCACGAGCCTCTCAAGTTCGCCAATTTGGCGAAAAGTAGCCACCATTGGCAACCCTGGTGCTAACCCTCCACACTGAAGATGACCTGCATTCTCTCTCTAAAAAAAGAAATAAAGATTACACTCTGATCTAACCACCGTTAATCACTGTTACGTCATCTGAAACACATACGGCAGCCGCCCATGCGTCGTGTCCTCTTTCTTCTGTTCCTCCTCTCCCTTTCCTATATACGCGTTATTTCCGAGACGGGAATAAAACTACGGATTATGCCTGGAGACGCTGTCTCATTCACTTCCGGCTGCGCGGGCGCTGCGCTCGGCTCGGCTACAGTGACGACTAGTACGGGATTGAAACAAGAGAAGGATCCTGCAGGACCGTCCAAACACCAGGAACCCATGCCAGCCATGGCCCATAAGCTACCAGACTTCGATGATACAAGAGATAAGTGGCAACCGTACATTGTGAAAATCGAAGCGTGCTTTCGGCAGCAAGTTATCTTTTCGTCCACTTTACTTTCTTCACATTTATATTCTAAATACTACAGATAACACCCCCTATACTTTCCTTGGCGTTATTGTCTGTTAGTTCTCATTAATATTGTGTCTAACAAAGAAAACGAGCCCTTAAGAGTCATTTTCTTTCCTTCATTTGCAGCTAACAGTATCACTGATGATGCGAAGAAAAAAACGTTGCTTTTTGCCGCGCTCGGAGCGTCGGCAGTTGAAGTCTTATGTGGAAAAGTTGCGCCCCTGGCACCAAGTTCTCTGACATACAGTGATGTCGTAACTACCTTATACGGCTATTATAAGCCACAGCCGAATAAAATTACCGAGCGTTTCAAGTTCTATCATCGGTGTGAGCAAGAGGGAGAGCCTATGCACGCCTTCATTGTGGCCATACGACAAATGGCGAATAATTGCCAATTTGCTTCATATTGGACAAAATAATAAGGGACCGGATAGTGTGTGGCGTAAGGTCCAAGAGCTTGGAGAAACAGCCACTAGCGAAGAAGTACATGTCTTTGGCTGACGCTGAGGCCCTCGCTCTTGCCGCGGAAACCGCAGAGCTAGATTCACAAGGCATTTAAGCCGACAACGAGTAGGCGAATGTGTTACAAGTATCGCAGCGACGCAAACAAGGCTCGACGGAAAAGAAACAGTTAACGTCGCAAGTACTGTGCAGATGTGGCAGTTATGGGCACAAAGTTTCGACGTGCAGGTTAAAGAAGCTGCGGTATTTCAAGTGTAGGTGGCAGGGTCACTTAGCCAGAATGTGCTCTCCCGAAACCACCACAGAGAGAGCGCTAGCAGTAACTGCGCATGCAAAGCACGATACTGAAGATAGCGACAGCAGTGCATCGCACATTTGGTCGTTGGCTACTGCTCCAGCCTTGGTTCCGCCTATCAGGAAATGTTTCAGTTGAGGTGGCATCAATTTAACTATGGACATCGACACAGGATCTCCAGTCTGTGTAATTCCCAGGGCAGTTTATGAAACGTACCGTCAACGATGGCCGCAGCTACAAGAAGCACAGATAAAGTTGTCATGTTATCTCGGCAAGCTTCCGGCGCTTGGAGTGCTCAAGGTGAACGTTTCTTTCCGATCTTCTACAGTAAACTGTAGCCCAGCGGTTCTCAATTATGACGGCTCCAGCCTTTGTGGGCGGGATCTTTTGCTGAAATTGCGCGAAGAAGGCTTCCCGGTGTTACACGTTAGAGAAGAAAGCACGTTGACGTCGCCGTCCACAGCACTACTGAAGCGCTACGCGGAGCTGTTCACCGATGGAACCGGACTACTGGAGAGACCACCAGCTCGACTACATTTCAAAGACGGAGCCAACCCCAAGTTCTACAAGGCAAGAAAGGTTCCATTCGCACTTCGCAAAAAAGTGTCTCAGGAGCTGGACAGACTAGTCGCAGACGGCATAATTTCTCCCGTGCCTCATTCCGAATGGGCTACACCGATTGTACACGTGCTGAAAAAAGACGGGAGAGTGCGGATTTTCGGTGACTTTAAAGTCACCTTGAGCCCCGTGTGCGAAGTGGAACAATACCCATTGCCCATTATAGATGACATACTCGGTAATCTCTGCGGGGGCAAGAAGTTCAGTGCTCTAGACCTCCCAGATGCTTACAATCAAATCCCGCTTCCCGACGACTAAAAAAAACTGGCGGTCATTAACACCCACAAGGGACTATTTTGCTACAACCACTTGTCCTTCGGCGTAGCATCGGCACCCGCTATATTTCAACCCAAGATCTAGGAGGTGCTAAAGGGTCTTCCATGTACCCAAGCGTATCTAGATGGCCTGCTAATAGCAGACACCACCGGAGACCCAAATGCTAACGTTGAGGCAGTGCTTCATCGTTTCAAAGGGCATGACATCAAACCGCATGCCGAAAAATAAATTTTCCGAGTCATCAGTAACCTCTCTCGGTCACCGCATTGACGCAGAGTGATTACATCCGCTAGAAAAAAAAAATGTTCACGCGATAAGGCTAGCTTCGGCCCCACGCAACGTCACAGAACTACGGTCAGTTCTTGGTATGATCACATTTTACAAGTTCTTGCTAAATCTGTCTACGTTGCTCGAGCCGTTATATCGGCTGTTAGAGAAAGGAGCGAAATGGGTTTGGGGCAAGAAAGAAGAACAAGCTTTCGAAGAGGCCAGGAGCGTTCTATGCACCGCACCGGTCTTGACCCATTTTGATCCAAAAAGGAATGTGAACTCTTGGAATGTGACGCGTCACCGCATGGCGTCGGAGCGGTGCTTTTCCATCGCATAAATGGCGAGAACCGCCCGATTGCATTTAGATCTCGGAGATTGACCGTAGCAGAAAGGAAGTACTCCCAGTTCGAACGCGAGGCTTTAGCGCTGGTGTACGGAGTTACTCGGTTCTGGGATTACCTCCTGGGGCGCGAGTTCACGCTCGTCACTGATCACCGGTCCCTTGCTAGGGCTTCTAGGGGCAGATCGCCAGACCCCTGCCATGGCCGCAGCCAGAATTCACAGATGGGCTCTGTTGCTGGGAGCTTACAAGTATAAACTGTTGTCTAAACCCGGTAAACTGATGCTGAACTCCGATGCACTGAGCCGTTTGCCACAATGTTTGCAGGCGCCGGAACCAACAGTGGAAGAATGGGAGGACATGGTGCTCGCCATCGACGAATGGGACCATCCCGCGGTGTCACGCCAGGAGTTGAAAGCGCTGATAGCAGCAGACGAGATGCTATCAAGTGTCTGCCGGTATGTTATCGAAGGTTGGCCGTCACCGCGGCCTGTAGGAAACTTGGCACTGTCCGAATACTACAAACGGCGACATGAATTGTCCGTGGAAGGAGGGTTACTGTTCTGGGGCCATCGAGTAGTAATCCCGAAAGGTGCTCATGAAAGATTCATACAACTGTCACACGAGGCCAATCAAGCAGTTTCAACCATGAAGTGTATAAAGAGCTGTCATGATATGCAGCTAAAGCAACCCCAATAACTTGTTTCTGAACGAAAGTAAGATACCTTCAGCGAGAAGTACAAAATTTTTGAGATACTAACAGACATTTCATTCAAATGAAACAAAAATGGTTGCAGTTAAAAACTTTCAAGCGAGCATTTTTGAGCATCGGCGTTCAGTGCTACATTACCGTATAGACAGATATATAATAACAAATTTCCGAATGTATCGAAGTATCTTGACATACAATTGGAATGTATCGTATCGGATACAATTAGCGTTGTGGCATCTTGTATCTGTATCTCAAATACTTCTTGCCTGAGTATCTTGTATCGTATCGCGATACAATTTCAAAGTATCTTTGCCCAGTCCTGCCGCAGTACGGTACCGGTTCTCCTTTCCCGGTCGTTGTGCTTTTGCCGCTCGTATTTACAGTGAAGGCACCCAAACACCACAAAAGCTTTTTAAAAAATTACTGTGAGGTTTTCGCGCCTCATTGTTGCCTGTCAGCCGATGCATTGTTAACGAGGAACCTGTCGTTCGGGGAGTCACTGTCACTGGAACTGGGAGTGGCTTAAGCACAACGAGTGGGAAAGTAGGAGTGCTACCGTACTGCCTTACCGTATTTGCGTACCGTATTTCCGTAACTTGCTAAAAGACTCTAATGGTGTGCTTTCTCCAGCATGCGGTTTGAGAAAGGCGTTCGTCGAATTTTCAGTGAATCGCTTGTTGCAACGTGTCGCTACATGAAAACTGAGTACACCACGTTGGAACCATCTCCTTGATCATACTTCAATACTGCTAATAATAATAAATGCAACTGTTTCTAAAAGCACGTGGAAAACACTTGATGAACGAGAGTTTTAGTTGAGGAAAGTAGGTACGGCGCAAACAGAACGGGGACGAAGTGAAGACACTAAATAGACGCCACGTGGCGCCCGTCGTTGTCAGTTAATGACTGCACTTCGTTCCCATCCTTTTTCTGACTGCACTTCGTTCCCAGCCTATTGTTATGTTTGCTGCTTATAAGTCGAGGGACGGCGCGGCACGGTACGTCGTACAAAGCTTCTTTCTCGGCTCTCCCCCTGCCTGGTCTTTGGCTGTGCAATTATCAAGAGAAAGCAAACGGCTTCCTTTGAGCAGCGATGGCGAGCATGGGTTGCGGTCAAGCGACCGTTCTCAGAGGTCGGCGGCCCGAATGTGTGGGAAAATGAGGAGGACATCCCCCGCTCTATGCCGTCGCTCGAGGCGACAGTATGCGTGACCCCAACCACGGCCGACATATGCTTTCGCAACAATGCAAGGTCGAATGCGTGGGAGGCAGGGTCACGCAAACGCCTTTTCTTTCCCGGAACCGTTTAACGACTGGGCCCGCGGGTTCAACTCGATGAGTACGGGAAAATGGCGTGAATGCACCTGGGCTAAGATACCGATGTATTTCGACCGTGAGAATCCCTGAGAGCGTGGGAAGGAGAGGGAGAGCCATGATGGGAAAGAGTGCCAAAACGCCTGTCTGCGCTGTAAAGACACTGCTGTCGAGATTAAGGACAGCCCAGCAGGGAGTGGCTTAATCTGAGGATAAACAGATTGGATAACAGAAGGTTGAAGCGGACCAGCAGTGGCCACCTCCCCTTTTCTTTGTTATCGCAAGGTACTTAAGACTGGACGGAATTCGTTTCCCTTCAGTTAGGCTGTAATCACTTAACTGATAGATCAGTAAGACTCCGTACGATGCAACTTTCGTCTGGGCCGTAACCACTTGGTGGTCGAACAGTGAGACTCGGTTCTTCGTATGTAGTAACAGTGTTCTAGGCTCTAACTTAAGAAAAGTTAAGTAGAAGAGTAAGATGCTGTTGATGTCTATGCTATCATCAGTGTGCTTCGGCAAGATGTACATATGACTGTAAATATTTCGCTACAATATACCTTCAAGTTTTTATTACCTCTAACCTGCCTCCTGCTTCATCGACGTCGATCATCTCCTTGACGGGACTTCAATCCACATCAAGGAGAAAACGAACAAGGAAAAAAAAGAATGACTCAAACAGCTCAGCAACAAGTCCCGTGGAGATTTTTACAACTTTAACAAGGTACAATTATGTGATATCACTGAAGCAGATGGGCTTGTTGCGCTTGACCACAACACGCATGTGTGTAAATACGTGTACGCACACGGATAGGAAACTATCCGTTTTGTTTATGAGCTCTCGTGCTACATAGACAGCACCTGAAATGATGTAAATGACATAGCGGTGCAAATATAATGTCATGCTCCACTTATGCACAGACCCAGTATTCACAAAAACCTCTTACGCTAAAACTATTCGTTCGGGAGTATTTGGGCGAATCTTGATGCTGGATATACTAGTGAAGTCGGCCGACCAATGGTAAAAACACTTACGAAAGAGAAGTACTGTGAATTCGGTCCATGAAGTTAGTCGTAGGTGTTATAAAGTTTCAAGATTTTGATAGCGTTGAATAACTGGTCTACGAAGTCGGCATTGAATGTGAGTCACTCATTGTTCCGAAGGCCACCTTTTTGGGCAGAAAAGGTGACTGAGCTACTGTTGGCTGTTAGTAATTGTCACAGCAGAAGCTAAAGAGAGAATGAAATCTATTCCGTCGGCGAAACTTTGGGCCCCTAATCGTTCGTGTGGCATTAGCACGATGCAATTCATGCACTTTCTTGTTTGTGCTAGTACACCAATCCATGTTGCGGCTTTCTGCAGCTTAGGCGACAGTCAAGCGCCTAATGCTCTATTGCATCACGAGTGTGGGTGCTTTTCACATATACATGTATCAGTCGTTTCGATGTGTTTTTTATATCCTGTGTTTATGTAAAAGAAAGCACACGAACAAAACTACTCAGAAGCGTGCAAGCGGGATTTCTCGACCATGAAACGCGTGCGTAGGACGCTCAAAGTCTGATTGATACATCACATAAATAAATGGAATTTCGGTAATGCTCATCTCGATCAGATCTTAATTATCAGATCGAGCGCAGACCGACAGCAGAAAGGGCCGAATTTCGCCGGTAAAAGACTGAGCTCTACATTGTCTGAAGGATGGCAAAAGGGGCACAATATTAGCCAGTGAAAGCAAACGGCTCAGCAGGCATAGGCTGAGGAACGGCAAAACTGGCCAAACATTTGCCGGTGAAAGCCATTGGCTCAGCCGATATTGGCTGGACGGCGGCAAACCTGGACAAATATTGCCAGTGAAAACCCAATATTGGATGAAGGGCAGCGAAACTGGCCCAATATTGCCGCCCAGTATCAATGGCTCAGCCGGTATTGTCTGACTGCCGGCAACATTGGGTCGTGATTGGGCATCCCACAGCCTCCCTGAAACCAATATCGGGCCAAAATTGTGTGCTGTCTGGCTTCGTACAGGCAGCACACAACGCGCGGCCACATTGTGCCGGAGCACATATGGAAGTGCTTAGCTGGCAAAACCACAAAACGCGAGAGCACAATGACGCACGCATGTGTTTGCGTCCACTGGTCCGAAACAATATCGCGGCGGCGCAGTCAGTGGGTGTCACCACGCTTAAAACGTGAGGCGGCGCTGGCATCGAGGCAGCGCCGCCTCACGTTTTAAGCGTCTGCTGTTTCAGTGAACTTATTGAATTAATTTTCACTGATTACCATGAGAGTTAATTGACACTTATCTTAAGCAAGCTTATGTTGTGACATCATATGGATCCGATGTAAATAACTCTAAACTTGAACTCGACATATCAATTTCGTACCAGTTTCATCTCTTAAGCACACTAACTGGATACTCGGGAGCTCGAATGCAAATGCTCGATCGGGAATGCTTGGAAAAGAGACAGAGTGTCACTTATTCCTCGTGACGCTAATAATTAGGGACGTGTTTCGCAAGGCCTAGAAATGGCCACGTGCGGTCAGTCCCCATGGCTAGGGCCTGCAGAGTTTGCGAGACCGCTATCCCTCAGCTGTAGCTCAGAATGATGGGCAAGAATGACAGCCTTATGAATCAAACAGCGCACGTGTTTCACCGCAAGCTCACCAACATGCCAATGCTTCACGAAAAAGCGCAAATGCGCAATAATGAGAGCCTGTTGTTTTCGGGGCATCGGATGTTATCTCTAATAATAGCCGCATGTGACATTCTACCGGTGTCAGCAGTAATAAATTACCAGTACTAATTTGTAAAGCTCCTACAGCGCTACCACACGAATGGGCGATGCGTATAAATAGGACGGCAGTTCGTGGCTTTGAGCTAAGCGCAGCATCCAGAACTTCACCATGGTCCTGTACATTGCCTCCTTACTTCTTCTTGCCATCAAGGCTTCTACAGCTCAGGATGCTGGTGTACCGGTAAGTACAACAATCAGCATTCTGAAACGGTCAAGTAGAAATAATGACATAACACGACAGAGAGAACCTGCGTTTCCCAAAGCACTTGCCGCCACTGAGGTATCTTATGCGTAGGAATAGGCGTACGAGAGCCGTGTTGGAGGATCCGATAGAACGGGTCACGGCCATCACAAGTGCCTTACAAAGGAAATATAATGAAAACTGACAGACAATAATGCCAAGGAAAGTTATTTTCTGTTGTCTCAATATTGTCTGTTAGTTCTAATTATTATTGCGTCTAACAAAGAAAACCGAGCCCTTAAAAGTCACCTACTTTCCTTCTTACAAAGGAAAAGAATGTGTGGATTCATTGTTCGATTTGTTTCGCGGCAGGTAGCAGTCTATCTCGCTACGCAATGAGCAGCACAGTGGGTGTTGCCATTTGCATTTCCGTGTGTTTCGATATTGCTGAACATATGATTCCCTGATATGTACCTATTGAAAATAACTATGACTTAGCATCCAGAAATGCCCTTTCTACTGTTGTGGATCGTGCACGAATGCACTCAATATTTCTCGAATAGAGAAATATTGATAGGTTCCGGTAACCTGAAGTGAGATTTTGCATAGATGCATTCCACGTTTCGCAGAAACAAAAAAAATTAGATACAGTACCTTTATTAGATTATGTGCATTGCACTTATTGTGAAGCTTCGGACAACGAAGAATATAAACTATAAAAGCTGCACAGGCCGCCAAATAATGCTCAGCAGTGGTCAGATTGCTGTTACCGGCTGAATGAATTCTGAATCTCATGCGTCTTAAGAGCTCCATATGTGCAGAGAATATGCGACGTGGACCTATATTCTTTATTATCCACGCTAAAAATATACCAATTTTCCTCTTGTACATCCTTCTATGCCTATACCACACACATAGGTGGCTGCGCACTTTCATCATACCAACACCTCTATATCGCTTTTTACAGGGAAAGCTGTTATGAGATCATTTCAACGGCTGTTTTTGGCGCGTAGTTGTCTGCCGCCACCAACGCCGCCGGGGTCCGTAACCGCTATCGCGCGAAAAAGACAAAAACAAAATAAGGCAACATATCGAGGATGGAAAGGGGTTCCAACCTGGTCTCTCTGCGTGGGAGTCCAGTATTCTACCTCATAGCCATGCCGAAGCTTGAAACGGACTTGCAAAAAGGCCCTGTACAGGCTTCATGTCGGGAAGGAACCACATTAACATATGTAATATAGCGTGGTAGAAGAGTAAAATAACAACCAAGCGGTCACAACGCGAATTCTGTAAGCAGGCCTCACACAATTCGAATTGCCCAACGACTGGGTTGTTGAATGCTTCCAACCTATTACAGAGCGCTCTGCCATAATTCTTCATCATCAGGCACGGCATCAACAAAGTGCACATAATGCCTTAAAGGTGTTTAGAGGGTACCACGGTTCTCCGCAGAATGACGAAAAACGGCATAGTGGCTGCTTCCCTATTTTACAAAAATTATGGTGATTTATAGCGTAGTGGGTTCCTCGCAAGTGCACTTGTATTGGTTGCCAAGGAAGCCCGTAAGGCTCCCATGATCCATTTCCTCAGGGTCTCAATAAAGTTATTCCCCTCGTCTCTGTCTTTCTCACGTTAACGTATGTTATATAGCATTTTGCTAGAGTGAAATAGCGACCGGGGCGTCACAGAATGTGAATTACGTAACTAGTGGGTCGTTTAAAGCTTCGAAACCATTACAAAGGACTCAGCCATAATTCATCGTCAACAGTCGTCGCATCAACAAAGTCCACATAGTGCTTACAGATGTGTAGCTGGTACCTCGCTTCTCCGCAGAATGACGAATAATGGCGTAGTAGGTGCTTCCCAACTTCACAAAAATTATCATTGATGGCGTAGTGGGTACCTTGCTAGTGTACTTGTATTAGTAGCCCCAAGAGAGTTTACAACGGGCTCTAGAAATGCCGCTTTTCCAGCTTTCGCTGTGACTGTGCTGCGCTTTTCGCGCAGGCCTGGCGTTTTTTGTTTTTTGCATGGGGCGAAGATGCTTCTGAAAGATGGGTTGCAAACGAGCTCGTTGACACGGGATTAGTTGATTTCTCTACAACTGCGTCAGAAACGAAACATAGGGACATAGACACCAACATAGACTAAGAACAGGATGTATTTGAAAACAAACGTGGATATATACAAGGCGAGGCGCGCAGATGCAGAAATACTCCACTTTTTTGACAGGAATGTGACGCATTTCTGGGCACCTGAATTTGGTAATTTCGTGTTTTATTTCCAAATACGTCCTCGTGTTAGTCTGCGCCTGTGTCGCCTCCACGTATTCCGTTTCCAGCGCAGCTTCTGAGAAGCCAAGTTGTTTGTCCACACATCTCAAGACAGTTGAGTCTAATGGGCGCATGCCAGCATACATATCTAAAGCGCGACGAAGAATATGCCAGAAGCAGAATTTTCGGAAAAATAGGTGTGATGGCTTACCTCATTCTAGAACCGTCTTAGGGCTCCGAATTTGCGTAGTGAGCATTGAAACTAGCAGTCCTCGTTGTAATTACCCTTAATCGCTTGACACTGCTTGACGGCCCAATGCTTTATGCGCGCGTAAAACTACCTTTCAGATTGCGGAGCTCACGCGTGTAATGATCTGCTAGTGCTCTAGCCGATGTCGACCTAACCCGCTGTGCTAGCTTGCCAGGTGGAGTGTTGCGCTGTTATGCTTGAGGGTGCGCTTTTCGATTCGTGGCCGCCGCGTTGGATGGCGACGAGACGAGAAAGAAAAAAGATGAAAACCGCTCGTGCACTTTACAAGAAGACCCCCAGCATAGTACTTTTTGTAGTGGGCGTCGTGGGAGAAGCCCGCTGCGCGCTATAGGGCGCCTCCCCGAGGACCTCAATCGAATTGATTCAATATCCCTACAATTTCTGAATTGAATATTTCGTGTTGAAAAAAAAATTTAAAAGGCGACTAATTGGTCACTGCTAGCTAATAACGTGAGGTCGCAAAATATATTTTGAGTTCGCCCAGAGGACAGTAGGCAATACTAACTAGTTGGATGAATTTTCGTAACGCGCGCGTAGTTTATTTAAAAGTTCTGCCTGAGTGAGGTATGCGAGTGCTGTCTGCAATAAATACCAGAATTTTCTTAGTTTGTAGTTCTGTGTTTGAGCGTCTTCGCATAAAAAGCTGGCTGATCCCTCTGTCATAGGAATCGGCATAACAAGAAAGCGAAATGTGTTGTCACAGAAGTAGTTTATTGCTTTAGTGCATTGGTATATCAAAGCTTGCATACTGTCTGTTGTTGTTTGGCAGATGAAGCACCACCTGATGTGAACGCACTCACGTGGACGCCTAGTGGCACAACTCCGTACCGACGACTAACGCCCATGATCATGATTTAACCCTTGCGGAAGCTGAAGTTCTAAACATATACGTGGACACCGCATATGGGGGTGAATCCTACGCAAATATGGCATCAAAAAAGCACATAATAAACACTGATACTCAATATGCACTCCTCCAATGAGTCATGAAACGCGAAGAGAAACGCTACGCCCGTCGTGTCTTCCCACTAGCCTCGCAGCTAATTCTTACAGGTCGAGCAGGAAACGCGGTGCGACAGCCAGGCGAACGTCGCAGAGCTATTTTTCGATATGGAGGGATGCTATGAGCGAGGCTTTGGCTAAAGCCACTACCTCGTGGTGTGTCAAGCGAAACTGTACTTTTTATTGGAAATGCGCCGAACGGGACAGTCGCAGCAAAGGCGCGTTTATTCGGCACACATGTCACCACCCCGTTATAAAGGGGACGCTCATAGCATCCATCCATCGATCCATGCAATAGCACTGTGAGAGGAAAGTGCGAAAGGTAACAGGCGCATTCAATAGCCTCCGTTATGTGGTTGGCGGTAGCTCAGTCGTCTAAACACCCGCCAGCCATCGTCGCGGACCGAGGTCGTGGGTTCGACTCCTGGCAACGGAACTTTTGCTTATAGATTTTTCCTTTGCCATTTGATGGCGTTATTTTTTGTAGGTATTTCCGTGACTGAAATACGTCATGAAAATCTTGATGGATGCCGGCATGAAACACTTTCGTGTTAAAAGTTGCACTACGTTACATCATGACAACGCATTTACACACGTTGTGTTTGCAGGTGATCACTAGCTCCGAACTCGCAGATGCGCTGTCAACAATGAACCACGTGGTCGCCATCTCCAGCACGATTGACATTCCGCTGGAGCATTGCATCAGGGCAGACTTGACATCACTTGTGCGGGAAGACCAGCTAGCGACCTACGTTTTCCAGTTACAGAGTCCCCTAGGCTACATTGAGTATGCAAACTGGTTTCATGTTGCCATTATGGCATGTGGCATTTGTTAACAATGAATTATGTAAGGTTGATGCTAAAAAAAGAGAACAGCTTACGGAATATATGATACAATGAGAGCGAGCCTTTCAGTGAAACAATTCAGTTGCACTGCGGCCGCGTTTTGACGTAGCGACGTGCACAAGTCCACGAATCTTATATTTATGTGTAAATCAAGAGACCACAGGGTGCTCAAATTAATCCTACAAGCTGCGTTACAGTCGTATAGTGGGTCCGTAAAGCGCCAGAAAAACTCGGGCATTTCGGTTTGAAACACGCAACGTCACCTCGTACGATAGCCTGACTAGGCTTTTAGCGCAAACATCACTGTGGCTCCCAAGCTTACAACTACGCGATCTGCCCAGCTCATCGTGCTTCATGCCACATCCACCCCGTAGCCGTTTGTGTTGAGAAAACCGATGTCGTACGAACAAATTTCAGGACCCATTTTTCCTACGCGCGTCTAAACACTAGGGCGGTCTCCAAGTCCAAATTCACTTGATTATTAACCATTGCATGTTCAAAGGCTCTAACCCTGCTTTGCTTTCTTAAATGTGCTATACTGTAGCAGCGCTTTCCAATGCCAACCTTCGTGTAACGCGCCCACTTCCCTTGCGGTGTCCTTTTAGCATGTGTAAGTAGACACAAACCTTTCATATTTAAAGTACGCAGCTTGCTTAACGAACTCGCTCTATTATACAGATTTCGCACGCAGAGGTTCAGCTATTTAAACGTTATCGGGCGTTTGCAGAACTAGCTTTGTATGTGCGAGCTGAATGAAATATCTAATCACTGCTAAGTCACTTCTATCTCCACAGGACACCACCTTTCTGTGTCAACCTCACTACGTCGGATTCGGGCGAATTCCTTTTCGGCCCTTGCGGAGGTAAGAATACGTTAAAATATGAAATATTCCGGGAATCGCGACAGCACTTCATCAAGTTGGTGGTAAGAGATTGAGACGGAAACGCTACTACGTTAATTCAGCATTAAATACAGTCCGCACGAATTTGTCATTTATGCAGGGGATAAATGTGTAAAATTTTTGTTGCTAACAGTATTTTATTTTCTGTTCTGCTACGCTCGGTACATCCGTTCCACGGTTATTGAGAGGTGAAAGTCAGCACTCTCATCGGTGACATTAAACAATTAGATGCGCTATGAAGGAAACGCAAAGCACAATAAAGATCACTGGCAGATAAAGATGATTATTTCTTTGTCCTATTATCATAATGATTTCATCGTACCGTTCTCTTCAAGCTGCCCCACTATTGTGGAATTTGCATTTCAGAGAACCATTCGTGCGCTGCTGGCTCTTGCTTATCGGGCTTCTGCCGCTTTGATTTCGCTCAGTATATGTAAAGTCCCAGATGTGGCATCACGAATCCGACAGAGAGCGCCTTTTTGTTTTTACTCGTAACGGAATACTGGCCCCAAATTCGAGAGGAAGGGCATAGCTTTTTGACTGGCCAGTGCACCTGGTGCTTATTACTACCCACTAGGATCCCTTGCATTCTACTGTTATTCATGCTGCACATCGCGGAGAATGCTGCACATGGTGCCGAACTATGGTTAACTGCACTTCGCAGTTAAAGCCGCGCATAAACAAAAGAGCAGTCACCGTTCTTCCTCGTTTTATGCTCGACTCTTCGTTCAATGTAAGGCGCATATCTGTGAGGCTAACAACGCAGTCGCTACGCGTAATAAGGTGGTGTCTCTGATAATGGACACCAGAGACGCCAAAGTTTCGTCATATGTGCGTGTAGCGCCGTGAAACGGCGCTACACGCACACATGACGCGCTTCTGAGTGTGCGCGAATGTGTGCTTCTGTGTGAGCGCGAAGACCAACAGCGCAAGCGTGAGGAGCCACGTGACTTTTCTTCGTGCACTTGAAAGGAAAAAACAAGTTCAGTTGTTGTTTGGGACGCGAGTGGCTTACTTCGCTTGCGCGACCTGCTCGCCCAGCTCGGCCTCGCAGTGCGTTCCAACATGCGTTTATTTGGTGTTGCTTTACCTTTAGCCTGCGCTGCTTAGTGGATTTGCGCTACCAGTAAAGCACCGGTTTTGCGAGTTTGAACTGCGGATGTCGAACCTTTGTTTGCGCAATAAAATCTTTGACGCTTTTCATTTATCGCTCCAACAACTCCCCGTACGGGTACTGACAGTCAAAATTTCTAAAAAGTTGCCTTGAACCAGCGCAATAGCACCGTACAGGCAGCGCGCCTGCAAGACAAATTTTGTTTGCTTATTTCAGTGCTCTTCCCAGACTTCCCTGCCAATGTTCTGTACTTCAACGGCAAGAACTGCATCATCGCCAGTGTTGTTCTCTTTGGATTCCGGCGTAAGTAAATCACGCTAAACAAATCTTCGCTGAAAAGCGAAATGGCCCACGCCATGCAATCCAACCGCACCGCATTTAAGGGGCGCTTAGCGTGATTCTTGCAAAATCGTCTGTCTCAGATCTTCGAAAGAAATAATTTACTGTGCCCTACTCACCGACTGCTGCAAACTCGTTCTTTATTAAGATTCTTCCGTCAGGGCAGCTCGCATGAATCCGGTGGGGCGGCTGTTATGGACAAGCTTTAAGTAGCATGAGCAATCGAAACACCGATTGTTTCTAAAACTGAAGTCCTCATAAATTCAGCCCTTAGATCTTATGTAAAAGCTGGGGTTCAATAAACCTCTTGATACACCGAATTTAACCTGATGAAAAAATTGTTTAACAGGGAAATGTCGCTGGAGGCAGCGTTCCAACAAGTGGATTAGTCTTTGCCAAGGCAGTCAATGAATCCGCTCCAGAAAAGTGGAGGAGGAGAAGAGAAAGCATGTGCTCAAAGGAAGCAATGAAAAGAAAGGGGAGGAGGGAGCTAATGTGATGGAGAGGTTGACATGCGAAATAGAGGTAATGTGTTGTAGAGTAATTTACTAAGGGAGGAAAAAAATGGAAAAAGGAAATGTGAGGGAGGTGCACAGGGTGTACTATATCGGTTTTGGTCACTTTGAGACCGACCGCTGCGTTGAGGAAACAAGCGCCGTTGTCGATTATAAAAAATCCATTGCAATGTTTGCGGCAGCGATGACAAAATTAGTCCTGAAAAGTAATAGGATTAATTACTAATTACTTTGGATGATGTTTCTAAAATGTAATTAACTTGCATTACAAATCACAGTTCGCCAAACGTAATGGTATTACGTTACGATTACTTTTGAAAAGTAATGCAATTACTTTGATATTATACCTTAAACAGTTCGTAATTCATGCACCAACTCATGCAAACTTAATTAACAGGCCGTAAATAAGGCGCGCACGAGACAGAGACTTGGCGCCATAATTCTTTCTGGGGATCAGCAGCTAAACCGTTGCGGCAACTTGTCGCTGTTTTGATGATGCGTCTATGTAGCCTGTCTCGATGCTTGCTTCATCTTGCTTGACCTGCCATATTGTGCCGCCATATTGGGCTGTTATCCTTGCCTAGTATCTTCAACAATCAAACGAACAGTGATACGGTGGACGTATACACATGAAAACTGTTCGGTTGGTGCGTTCAACGTTTCCTTACCTGATTCACGTCACGAGTTACAAAAATCAGAAAACATTCGCTTAACAGCCCAAGCAGGCGGCGCCCATATGTCTTACGAAAAGTCGTCAGGGCTGGGCTGGGCAAAGATACTTGGAAATTGAATCGCGACACGATACAAGATACTCAGGCAAGAAGTATTTGAGATACAAATATAAGATACAACAATACTGATTGTATCCGATACGATACATTCCAATTGTATCTTAAGATACTTCGATACATTCTCAAGTTTGTTATTATATATTTATATAATGTAGCACTGAACACCTACGCACAACAATGTTCTCTTGAAAATTTATTGAGTGCAACCAGTTTTGTTTTATTTGAATGAAAAATGTTAGTATCTCAAACGTTTTGTACTTCTTACTCAATGTATATTAATTTCATTCCAAAAGAACTAACATGCGATGGTTTTGCTGCTCAACATGGCAGCTCTTTGTACACTTCGCTGGGAGCGGTTTTTGCTTGTCGCTTTTGTAATTGATGGAAATCGCTACTCTGCTTGCCTACCAGCAAGCGGGTTACCATCTAATCATAAAAACTTGAATAAAAAGCGTCCGCACGATGGCGCAAATACCGCTGTGGAGTTCTACCTTGCCCGTAAACGTACTACGGTTTTCGCAATAATGGACCACAGGACAGGTGTACGTCACCAAGAACATGTACATCCCAGAAACGTTTCAGACGTATTTTACAGCTGCACAAAGCGCCGCAGTGCAGCGCCGGTATTCACACTAATGCCACTTATAGGTCCGATTATCAGGTGCTTAGTAACAGTAAAAGAAATTAGGGAAGCCTAAACAAGGAAAACTAATATACGTAAAATAGAAAACCGGTTCCTCGTGAGACATAATGCATCGTTTTCCTCATGAGAAAAACGGAGCATTTGGTATAACAATGTTTCTCGAATACTTTCGCTAACACATTAAGATGGCTCCTAATAATTGACGTTATTGTAATGCAGACTCAATTTCGCTATGGTATTTAGAAGTAAGTACAACTTACCTTACTGTAAAATCCAGGCGCGCTCGGATTACATTATACATTTGCTCTCAACATTGTCTGCACTAACAGTAAATGCAAGTGTAACATAAGTATGTAAACAGCAGCAGAAATGACGCAGACAGTTGAAAGTAAGAATAAAGCAGTCAGCTTACCTTGGCAGCACGTTAAAGGCATATTGTAGCAAGGAAAACAAAACAGAGAGGCACATAGGTAATGTATGGGATGTAAAAGAAGGGCAGCTATGGAGCAACTTGTGCTAAAAATCAACTTACGATTTAAAAAACTCTTTGCCTGAAAGAAAAAGAGACGTACGCCCAGATAGCGTCTGTTAGGTCAATGCTTGTTCTGTTCGATCCAGCATCGGTACCGGCGGTGATATAGGTGTTAGAATCTTATTTGCATACAAGTCAATCGCATTGCTTGTAAGTCAAACTTGTATCCACGCGATTATTCAAATCGTTGATGTGTGAAAACATGAGCCGCAAAGCAACCCACCCTTATTGCATTCTTCAGACTTCGTAACGAAGCACCAAGCAAGAGAAACTTCGATAATCACACCACAGAGGCATCAGAATGTGTGCGAAAGACGTCGCACACACTGGAAAACGCGGCACAGGACAGTGACTAAGTGCCAAGTGTCATAGCACTGACAGAAGTAAAAATAAAAAAATAAAAGGCCGGCTGGGCGCAGATGTTTGCGCTCTTGTCTGTCGAGACGACGGGAGCGCCACCACGTAACTATGCTCAACCAATGCGGACTCTCAGAAATCATCGCCTATCCTCGCTGGAAAACTCTGGCTGAAAGATAGAACAATCTCACTGCCTTTAGTTTTATTCTGGTGGCTTAGTGGCACCAGGGTCAGCGAAAGAAACGGCGCTCAGCCAATTTTTATTGTTTCGCATGGTGGTGGTGCTATCGCAGTATCTTGTATCTTAAGATACACGATACATTTTTAGTGCATTTGAAATACAGATACTGATACACGTCTTACGAGACGTATCGCAATACAGATACAACATACCCAAAGAGTACCTAAGATAGTATCTGAGATACATGTATCTTCGATACTGCCCAGCACTGAAAATCGTCTATACGTAGCAGCAGCTGTCGCCAAAGCGGTGACACTATTGTTGTTCTGAGGAGCGCTGAGCGATGGGACATGAAAAGACAATATACAGGCGCAGACTAAGGACCAGATTTTTTAAATTGAAAGGGTATAGTGCATGAAAAGACTGCGCGCAGACGTAAAAATCTGTCGACTGCGATACCACGTGGAAGAAACATGGAGAAACCGCAGAGCGTGCACATGTATGGCACATGCTCGAATGGTCCAACCGTTGAAGTAACGAAGTTCTTTTCCGATCAAGCTGAGTGATGGCATTCTTGGCAATGAGGGCCCCCTCCTCTGTATTGCATTTGCCTCAACGATCACAATCTGATTGTTAGTGGAAGCCTGCCTATTGTCTTTCCTTGTCCCGTCGTTAGCGCACTTTAGAATGAGTAACAAGCATGTACAATGAAGCTCGATCGTCAACCCTCCTGCGATAATACTAATTTTGCTTTCCTGATACTCGCTTGCTCAACCAATGCGGTTTGCAAGTTCAGCTACCGTTCCAGTCTTTAATTTTGCATCCGCTCCAAGTGACCTAACCCGTCTTCTGCGATACATTCTCCAACGTGCCGACATAGATAGGCACGGCCGTCCGGGGTGAACGTCCGGCGAGCCGGAATGTTCATGGCGTAGAGTTTCCTAAAATTAACTAGAGAGGACTCTGGCGCTGCGATCGTTCAGCTACCATGGGAATGATGGGTAGTACAGAAATTTGCCTAGTCTTCGTGCTTGCGGCTTCAAACGTACTTGTGGCTTCGTTTATTGCTGTGTTTTTGCGTTCGTTTCGGATAAAAGAATAGACCGTTGTGAACTTCGTGACCAGGTTTGATTGGTGAGCAGTGGAACTGCTGACTTTTGCTGAACTTTGTTTTGCGACATAGCGCATGCAGTCGACGCGCAGAAAAACGGAGCCGAAAGAACGAAGTTTAGACAAATTTGTGTACTACCCATCATTCCCATGCTGGCTGAAGCGTCATGCGTTGCAGCTCCCATAGACACTAGCGCCAGAGTTCCCTCCAGTAAGTATTGTAGGAAACTCTATGGTTCATGGTAGAGAAGTCGGCGCTAAACATTGTGTGCAATGGCAAACTTCGCAAGTTAGGCACGGTTCTACGGTGGCGGTGGCTCGTACGCTAGCTTACAGTCGTCAATGGTAAAGGTTACTACGACTGAACTCGGGGACTGTCCAGAGGGGGCTTCTAATGATGCCCTGAAGCGTAGCAGTTCTGAAAATAAGAATAAATGAAAGTATAAACTGATTTCCTATGATATTAACTTGTGAAATCTGACTCTCAATCCCGATGATCGGGAGAAACGATATGGCTTGGGATTGAACAGGGTCCCCGAGTGCTCGCTCGTGCACGACAGACACGTGTCGTCAAAAGATGCGCAATACATAGACGACGCGCCGGTGAGAGTTCAATTTAAATTTCGCTTGTTCGCGGGATAAGACCGCAATAAGATAACGAGGAATGCCGCAGTGGGAGACTCCGGTTTAATTCTGCCCACCTGGTGTTCGTTAAGGTGCACATAAATCAAGGTTCACGAATTTTTTGCGACGAGGAAGAACACTAATGTAGAGCACTGGCGATTAATAGTAGGAAGATTTCATAACTGGTGCATATAGAGTAAGGATGTCGCAGTTTGCGTGAAAGCTCAGTGCGGTGTGAAGAGCTATGAGCAAGTGTCACAGAAACGAACAGATAATAATCTCTCATGTAACTACGTTTGTAGCACAGATGCTGTTCAATACCTTTCTTCGCATATTCCAGAATGCATGATGGGAGCGACGGTGGAATTCAAGGATTCTGTACCGCAAGAATGTGTGCAGTATTTTGATCAGAACTGCGGTCCGGAAAGGTATTCCCTCTACAACAAAGAGCAATGCGCATAAGGAACCTTGACCACTGCTCGTTCACTGCGCCAGTTCACGAATAGGCAGTGACTACTCAGCTGTGTAGGAAAAAATAAAACATCCAGCAGGCTGTTTCTCCTCATTTATACTGAAATTATTGAAGTGGTATTGGCAGTAAACGTCGCCGTCATTCTAATAATATTAACGTCCCAAAACCATCGCCGTCATCCTGCTCACGTGTAGTAAATAAACACTTGGCAGACATGAGAGCTTTGGCGACGCTTGCATCGAGATGATTGCATCGGTGTATGGCCGCTACTAAAGACTTTTTTTACAGCAATGGTCCTCAGTCTCGCTCAGCCTTAGCTATCTTCGTCACATGGACAGGTATATGTTACCACCAATGGTTTGTACAAACGATTTGTGATAAGTTGGCAAAGTAAAAAGCGCGTACATAACGTTGTCCAGGAGTCACAAGACGGCAGACTGAATAGCGTACCTGTATTAATGTATTTTTAACCTTAAGAACGTAATGTAGCACTTACGAATGCTTGCATGCGAACAAAGAACAGCCAAAATTGCTCACAGGATTTCAATAATGAACGCTAATGTTTACGGCATTGTGCAATAATAACAATTTATGGAGTTTTAGTTGTCAAAACCACGATATCATTATGAGGCACGTCGTGGTAAGGAAATGCGTCTAAATTTTGAACATCTGGTGTTTTTTAACGTGCACCCACATCATTGCATTTCGTTCTATCGTAATGCGGCCACTCGTGGCCGTAAATCGAGCCTGTGACCTCAAACTTCATTATGCAAACATTTCGTTGTTGCAGAGACGGCATTTCCAGTTTATGCACCTGAATTATTGCAGTTCTCCTTTTTTTTAACACGAAAGTGTTTTATGCCGGGGTCCACCAAGACTTTCATGACGTATTTCCGTCACGGAAGTACGTCAGCAAAATGAATGTCATCAGATGGCAAAGAAAAAAAAAACTATAAGAAAACGTTCCGTTAATGGGAATCGAACCCGTGACTCTCGGTTCGCGACGATGGCTGGCGGGCGTTTAGCCCACTGAGCTACCGCCAAACGCGTTACGGACGCGACATGAACGCGCATTTTATCTTTCACACTTGCCTCTCACACTTTCCTTGGATGGATGGATGCTATGAGTGTCCCCTTTATAACGGGGCGGTGACATCTGTGCCACCAGGCTCGAAAAAAAAACGCAACGTTGCAACGATCATCCCATTCGGAGCGTTTCCAATACAAGTTTAATTTCGTGAACGCTTTAACACACCGTGAGGTGGCGGTTTTAGCGCAAGTATCGCTCATAGCATCCATCTATATCGACTAATAGCTCTCCGACGCTCGCATGGCTGTCGCACCGCGTTCCCTGCTCGCCCTGTGAGGAGTAACGACCAGGCTAGAGGAAGACACGACGCGCGTAGCGTTTCTCTTCGCATTTCATGACCCTTTGAAGGAGTGCATATTGAGCATTAGTGTTTATTATGTGCTTGTTGATGCCATCTTTGCGCGGCATTCACCAAATGCGGAGTCCACGTACATGTTAAGAACTTGAGCTACCGCAAGGGATATATCATGATCATGGGCGTTTGTCGTCGGTACGGAGATGTGCCACTAGGCGTCAACGTGAGTGCGATGCGTCCACATCATGCGGTGCTATATCTGCCAAACAACAGTAGACATTGTACAAACTCTCATGTACCAATGCAATATAAACAAGAAACTACTTCTGTGACGACATGTTTCACTTTCGTGTTATACCGATTCCTATGACGGAGGGATCAACCAACCATCTTTTTTGAATTCATCTGCCTTAAGAGGTCCATGTGCAATACGTCCTTTTTTTATCTTTACTGTGTCAGAAATGGCGAAACACAGGTGGCCACACGTGCCACCAAACTGATGGCCATACATGCCAACAAACTTTGTGACACTGCAATACACTGGCAATCAGACCATGTCATTTTCGCATCACGTATCTTTTTGAATTATTCATGAAATTAGAGCTTCCTGAAATAAAAGTCAAGCGGCTTACTTCTTTCTCTGGAGTGTTTATTTAGTTTGTTTTTGTGTTCCATGAAAAGAATTCATACCTCACAATAAAGGACGAAAAGCATTTCTTTTATGAGCACTATGCTTTATTGAAGCGATAGATCGTAGCTATTTACAAGGTCATGCATGTTCTGGATTCTGAAAGGTTCTTGTGGTGCTGCACATGCGCCGTTACTCAAAATAGTAGAATAATGTTTATATAAGTTGCATCACACTGCATATAATGACTGGTAGGGCTCAAGTAATCCTGCAGGCAAAATGGCTGCACACCAAAGTAGGCGGACAGTTGGTTACTATACATACACACATGAGAATTGCTCAGGGTACAGCTACCCTGCACATGCGTGGTAGGGGCTGAAGTATTATCTTTTGTTCTTTTTTTAACTCCACAAATGCAAACTCTGAGATATCCTTTCCGAATCCCCAATCAACGGCCTGCCTGACCGCACTCATGGATGAATTGAACTCTTGCTGTGTGGCTGTCAATGCTGCTCCTCCATAGGGCTTCATCAGCAGTTGGCGGAGAGGATAGGCTGGGTCGCCGTATATAATTAATTCCTTGTCCATTGCCAATGCCTCCAGCTTCTCATACAACTGGATGTCCCGAAGGATGCCTGAAAATAATTAATTTCAACTAATTCGTCATTCTCTAACGCGCTCAACATAGTTCAATTGCAAGAACTTTGAGTACCCGCATACTTTTAGGATGCATGTGCGATTACCATGCAGCGAATATATCTGTGTACGAAACTGATTAATGAACGGTCCGAGTATGTAGTATGTTTCTTTAAGCGTCACTTATAACATTTTGACGGAACACAACTCACCAGCATCACGCCTTTGTCAAGGCATGGTCCATTCAGCTATCAGATGAGCCCATTTGGGCACATCAAAGACTGATATTTGAGCACATGTAGCCTCTTGTGCCCGGAAATGTACAAGCGCTAGTCTTGTGAGGGTCGGCATATGGGACGCGCTGTACCGTCGATTAACGTCCAGCAGTTGCTCAGCGGAGCAACTTTGCGACGAACAGATTGGGGCAAACAAATATGAACATGAGAACGCACTCTAATATATTAAATCTCGAAGTACTAAACGCAGTGAATGGTTACACTATTCAGGAGGCAACAGAAAGTATTTTTGATGTGGTAGAACACTTTGTTCGATATGCTGGGCACCGCATTGTAGTGGCGTTCAAAATAGTCTTGCAGGTCACACTGCCTGTGGATAGGCAAGTCTCCTGAGACGTATGCATAAGGCTTCTGAGGCTGTTACCCTCACTTGTCATGTAAAACAGGCCTGTTTCACATGACAGCGATTTTGCTCCAAGAGCGGAGCGGCTGCTGTTGCGGGAGCCCAAAAACAAGTTTTAAGAGCGACCAGTGGTCGCTCCTAACTCCGGCGAGCTCTCGATCACCGGGGTTGGAAAAATTCGCTCGCGGCGGAGCGTCTGCGCAAGGTCAATCAATGGGAGAGCAGTGACGTGGGGAGCACGTGACTCCAGGGGTGATGTCGAGGAGCGGGCGCGTGCGCCAGGAGGAACTCGCTTTCCTAGCAGACGACATTCGCTCTAACGAGCTGGCAGTGTAGAAACGCCATTTTTTTTCCTTTTGTTGTTCTCTAGTGCGCTTCCATCAAAGCAGACAAATCGTTTGCATGCGCCATTTTCTTCTTTTGCATTTTTATCGAATCGTGGCACCAACATAGGTCCGGACTGGGTTAATATACGGCTCTGGGTTACCCTACGGCACTCCGCACTTATTGTTTGCAGCACATGTTTCAGATTTTTTTTTTAACACGAAAGTGTTTTATGCCGGGGTCCACCAAGATTTTCATAAATGCGTCAAAAAAAATGAACGCCATCAAATGGCAAGGAACAAACTGTAAGTAAAAGTTCCGTTGACAGGAGTCGAACCCACAACCTCTCGGTCCGCGACGATGGCTGGCGGGCGTTTAGACGATTGAGCTACCAACCACCACATAACGGAGGCTATATGAACGCGCCTGTTACCTTTCACACTTTCCTCTCACAGTGCTATTGCATGGATCGATGGATGGATGCTATGAGCGTCCCCTTTATAACGGGGTGGTGACATGTGTGCCGAATAAACGCGCCTTTGCTGCGACCGTCCCGTTCGGCGCACTTCTAATAGAAGTGCAATTTCGCTTGACACACCACGAGGTAGTGGTTTTAGCCCAAGCCTCGCTCATGGCATCCGCCCATATCGAAAAATAGCTTTCCGACGCTCGCCTGGCTGTCGCACCGCGTTCCCTGCTCGACCTGCAAGAATTAGCTGCGAGGCTAGAGGGAAGACACGACGCGCGTAGCGTTTCTCTTCGCGTTTCATGACTCATTGGAGGAGTGCATATCGAGTTTCAGCGTTTATTATGTGCTTGTTGATGCCATATTTGCGCGGGAGAGAGAGAGAGAGTGATTCGTGAAAGAAATGAAAAGGGGCGCTATTTTCTGCCTCCCGTCGCGGGGGCACGGCTCAGCGCCCTTAGGAATGGGGAAGGGGAAGTAAAGATGATAGAAGAAAGGAAGATAGAAGGAGTGATTAGCGTGGCAAGTGTGTCTTGTCCACGAAGGCGGGAGCACGAAGCCAAAGGGCTCGTCTATAAGGTGGCGAGGTCCGCAGAAGCCACAAACTCGAGGAAGGCTCGCAGGGCTTGCAGCTTTGAACGTGCAGGAAAGAGAAAGTCCTCCACCGTTGTGGCAGGGAGCCCGAGCAGGCGATAGCGGCGCACCATCAAGCGTCGTTCAGCGGCCAGGGCAGGGCAGGCGCAAATTATATGGTCCAAAGTTTCGTCGTCACCGCATCTGCGGCACGCAGGCGATGAGCAGCGACCCTTGGAAAACATGCGTGCCGCAGGCCAAGCACTGCCGGTCCGCAGGCGAAGCAGTAGACACCGCTCGCGTCTCTCCAGGCCGGTCTCTGGTAGGGGTGGCGGTGGTTTGCCGCTTGCCACGCGCGTGTCAGGTTGGGCCGCTGGAAGCAGCTGCCGCAGTCATTGCCGGGAGTAGTCCGACAGGGCTATCGTCTTGGTGACTGGGGTGTCGCCGTGGTGTGCTGCCTTAGCGGCGGCGTCGGCCTCCTCGTTACCGGCTATCCCAACGTGCGAGGGAAGCCAGTGAAGGGACAGACGCACACCGCTAGTTTTGATGGCGGTTAGCTTGGCGTGCAGTAACGCCACGGTAATGCCGGCTTGGTCTGGCTGCAGCAGCGCTTGTAGGGCTGGCCGGGAGTCGCACAGGATCGCCACGGGCAGCTGGGGTGGCATAGCAGCGAGGTAGTCAGCTGCCTAGTGAAGGCCAGCCAATTCTGCTGCAGTGGAGCTGGCGTGGAAGGGAAGGCGACACCGGATGGTCGTCCCAGTCGTTGGTATGACACAGGCAGCCGCGGCCGAGCGGGGGCTGTCCCGGACTGACCCGTCCGTGAACACCAGGAGGTGCCCCCGCAGCCTGTCGTGGAGCTTCGCCACGGCTGTCTGGTGGAGCTCGCACACCGGTGTTCGCCTTTTGCTGAGGTTGCCCAGCTCCAAATGCACGTCCAGAGGCTGCTGGTGTGGTGGAGGGGGCTGGATAGGACAGGGAGCCGCGGGCACCAGTTCTTCATAGAGTGTGCAGATTTGTCCCATTCGTGAAGCTGGTCGGCTCCGCAGTCTCCGTAGCAGGGCATCGCCCCCTGGGGCCCTGTGGAGACGGTCCACATGATTCAGCGCCTGTCGCAGCATAAGGAGAGACAGCGGCCACGTCTGGGCCTCTGCCAATGAAGCAGCCACGGGCGACTGGCGCGGGAGTCCCATGAAGCGCCGAATCGCCATGCGGTGTTGCCGCTCCAACTGCTCCTTGCGGTGTTGCCGCTCCAACTGCTCCTTGCGGTGTTGCGCCAGCTGCACCAGAGGCAGTGCGTAGGTTTGCACTGCCGTTGCAGCCCCCTGGTAGAGCTGAAGTGCCAGTCGCGGGGTGCACCCTTGGCCCCTGCTCAACAGCTTGCCCACAGCAGTCTGAACCCTGGTGGCCTTGAAGGTCGCGAGTTTGACGGCTGGTATCCAAGTGAGGCGGTGGTCGATCTTTAGCCCCAGGTACGTCACCGCCTTGCTCCACGAGATTGGCCGGTCTCCCAACACAAGCCTTCGGATGGCCCTCCGCGCAGCGACTCTGGGGTGAACCAGCAGCGCCTCCGTCTTCGTGGGGGACACGATCAGCCCGATCGTTCTGAAGAAAGAGGTCACAGCATCCGGGGAGCGTTGCAGGGAGCGCCTGATGGCAGTGAGGTTCCGCCTGGGCCCCCTAACCCACAGTGCCACGTCGTCTGCGTACAAGGAGCACTGCGTGGGGTAGCGCTTGTCAACCGGTAGCATTCCAGGTAGCCCTGCCAGCACCAAGTTGAACAAAAAGGGGCTCAGGACAGAACCTTGTGGGACGCCGGCTGTCACTGGCCTTGGATCGCTGACCGCGCGTCCAACTCTAACCCGGAGGGTCCGTCCGGCTAGGAAGGCACGGATGAAAGCACGCAGAAAGCCCGTGATGCCGAGTGCGTCCAGAGCACTTTCTATGACCATATGTGGCAGGCCGTCGAAAGCGCTTTGGACATCCAGCAGTACAAGGAGGGCCACCTCGCCCTTGCTCCTAGCCTCCTCCAGGGTGGAGACGACGTCCGCAATTGAGTCTGCTGTGCAGCGGTGGCGCCGGAAGCCTGTCTGCTGCTCTGATAGGAACTCCGTTGCCCCAGCAATCCAACTCAAGCGTGCCAGAGCTATGGCTTCCATGAGCTTGCAGGCAGCAGAGGTAAGAGAGACGGGCCTGTAGGATGCAATGGCTGAACCAGGGCGGCCATGTTTCCGGACGGGCACCACCATAGCAGTCAGCCAGGCCTCAGGTAGGGTGCCGCTCTGCCAAACGTCATTGAAAGCCCTCAACAGGCGTTGTCGTGCAGCCACGTCCAGGTTACGCAGCATCTGGTATGTGATGCCGTCGGCGCCGGGGGCACTTCGGCGCTTGGTTCTGGCCAGAGCAGCATTCAGCTCGTGCTCGAAAATGGGCTCCTGGCACAGAGCTGCAATTTGGCTGGCAGTCCAGGCAGGGTGGTGGCCTTGCTGCGGCTTGGGGGTAGGCGTGGTGGTGATGGCCGCAGGTCGGGCTAATGGCAGTGCCGCGAAGCGATCGGCCAGCCGTACTGCCAGTTCTTGCTCACTGATGCCCAAGCGGATGGCCACTGCAAGTACGGGTTGCCGCGCCATTGGTCCGATGACGAGAGACCGTAGAAGCCGCCATGCTTTTTGCGCCACCTCTCGCCTGGCTAAGAGAGTGGCAGATGCCCTGCCAACTCTGCCGTCTGCGACGGTTGGCATGTCGCCGGCATACCGCATCGACACGGTTGAAAAGTGTTCGATGATCTGGGCGCTGGGCCTTTAGGTACTTTCTCTCAGCCCTGCGTCTGGCAGCCCGTAAGTTCAGGTGGCGGAGGTCTGGCACAGGATGGTTCTCGGGCACCCAGGACTGGATTGTGGCTGCTTGCGCTGCTGCTGCCACCAGATCCAGGAAGTCCTGTGTCTTCGGGGCCTCTTTGAGCTGCTGCCGGAAAGCTCGCCAATCGACTGTCCTGCACTGCCTGGTCCTTGGGATCTTCCCTCCCGCCGGTGTGATGACGATCGGCAGGTGGTCCGAACCCCAGCAGTCAGGATGCGTTGCCCAGTGGTACCGGTCTCCCTCGCTAGCCAGGCTGACGTCGATGGCGGTGCACGAGGGTCGACCTGTTTTGCGGACGAAGGTGAAGGACCCGGTGTTCAGGACTTGCAGGCCCAGTTGATGGATAACGTCCACCAGATCCCTTCCTCGTGACGAGCAGGTGCGACTCCCCCACATGGTGTGATGAGCGTTCATGTCACCACATAGAAGGTAGTTGTGTCCGAGTCGAGCCGTCAGCTGCAGCAGATCAGCGGCGTTCCACCGCTGTCCCGGACGCACATACACAGAGGCCACTGTCGTATCAACACCACGTAACCGCACTGTCACAGCACAACACTCGAGGGCACCCCCAGTGACATCGGCCACGTTAAAGGGGTCATGAACCACTTTTCCAAGTAATGATCTAATGGCCTCAGTATCGGAGTGTACTGCCTCCCGAATCGATTGCCGCAAAAATTTCTCGAAACCGTCAAGAATCAGCGGAGTTACGGGGGTTTGGCGCACGCTCCCAGCGCTTTCTCTCTTTTCTCGTGCCGGCGAGCGCACTGGAAGCTAGACAGGGAGGGATGTCATGGGGGAAAGAAGTTACGCCAGCGCGCGTCATGAAACGCGATCGCTCTCCCGCTGTGATTCGCTTGCGCGAGTGCGGCTACCGTGTACTGAGGAGTGCGGCGCCGGCAAGTGGTGGCACCCCGCGGCAAGAAGCGCATCTGATCCGAACGCCGCTCTCGATTTACGTCGGCTATCGGCCAATAAGCATGCTATGTCTCTTGCTACGTACAGCGGACAAACGCCCCGCCCACCGACGAGAGTGAGAACCGGCCTCTGTTTGAAAAGAGGGTGCCTGGGGAAACGGCAACTTCGCGCTCCGCTTGTGGCCATTACGCGGCGCGCACGACTGTAATATTTGGCAGAGCAGTTCATAGCCGTGTCAGCTTTCCGCAGGATGTGTTTTTTCAATCAGCCCAAGGGGTGCTTCATGACCCCTTTAATGTTCGCGTGTGGTATTTCACATCGCACGTACACCGCACATCGTGGTCGACCCTGGGGATGTGCACTCACCATGCACGGCGCGGCTTGGCACGAGTCGAGGATACATGACGTGGCGCTATGGTAGCCGATGTATCCGGGAAGTCGCAGGTCGGCCGTTGCTACGTACACCTCCTGCAAAGCGAGCACGTCATACTCGCTCCGCGAGAGGTGCAAGGAGAGGTCTGCATGCCGCCGCCGCAACGAGTTAGCGTTCCACTGAAGCACACACGGGCGGCGGCGGCGGTGGTTCCCTGCTGGTTGCAGATGATTGTTAGCCATGGTGGCTGTTAGGAGGGTGCACGCCACCTGCCTGAAGGCAGATGGAGCGCAGCTGGTTCTCAGGAGGCAGCAGGTCCGCAACTGCCCTTAAGAGGAGCCTCAGGTTTGCGTTCTCCTGATCAGCATGAGGCTGCGAGGTTGCCTTCGTGGGTGGGCGAGGCTTGGCTGAGCCCTGCTTCTTGGGACCAGCAGGCGGCTCCCGCTGTTGTGCGCCTGTTGGGCGCGGATCCTTCGACGGAGCTCCCACCGCTGCAGCGTAGCTCTTGCCTGTGGTCTGGTTTAGTTGAGGACCACTCGTCCCACTAGAGCTTGACCGCAAGGCTGCTTGAGCCTCGCGATGAGCAGGTACGTGGGAGATGACGCCTTGATGGTGGCCAGGCGCCGCTCTCTTTGCCACAGCTGCCATTCCGCGGAGTCAGCTGAATGTGGCCTACCGCAGTGCAGGCACTTAACCTTGCTGGTGCAGCTGGCGTCCTTCCCATGGTGGTTACCGCAACGCAGGCACCGCTCTAGTCTCCGGCAAGCTGCAGTGATGTGTCCATAGCGTCCGCACCGCAGGCACTGAAGTGGACGAGGCCGGGATGGCCTCACTTCGAACGCCATGCGAAAAAGGTGGACACGGGCGGGAGGGACGGGGGAAGCGAACCGCAGTATCAGTGATGTCCCCTTGTCGCCTGGCTGCAATCACCGGCACCTCGGACGTCACTGCAGCCAGCAGGGCCTCGTCAGTGTAGTCGCCGTCGACGCCCTGCCCACACCACCGCTGCTTTGTGAGCGGTCAGCGGGAGGGGCGGGCAGTCACGGGTATTCCCGCGAGCTCCGACGTGGCCAGTAGGCGATCCATCAATTCTGCTGTAGATGCGTCGGCTGCCACGATGTTCTTTTTCGTGTTTACTCGCACCTCCTTGACGCCGGGCAGCGCAGAGAGAGCTTGCGCAATGGCAAGGCGGGAGGTGCGGTGAAAGGAAGCACCGGCGTTGGCCGGTCGGAAAAGAACTGTGCCGGAATCCAGCGGCGACAAGGCAGAGCGCAGCATGGTGTCTGCAGCTGCAAGCACTCCTGTAGAAGCGGCCTGAGTCGCAGTGGGCGGTTTGGCAGGCTCAGGGACAACGCGGGCAGTAGACGGGTGCGCGGCAGGAGTGGCCGCAGGTGCGGTGGGAGAGCCGATGTTCCCAACTGGTCGCGGAGCCGTCGAGGCGCGCTGGCGACGCTTCTGCGATTTTGAGAACACGGTCTGAAACTCGTTCTCGTTGGTTTCATCGGCGTCGGGGGTGTCGGGTTGCTCCTCGGCAACCGTATCACTTGGCGGTGCGGTAGGCGACATAACCGTGACACGTTCGGTTGCTACTGCTTGCATTTTGCGCGAGGCACCCTCGTCGTCGCTGCCCCGACTCGCTAGGACGCGAACGCTTGCGCGTAGACGTAGTGTCCATGTCATCGAGCTCAGGTTCCGTGTCTACCGGCAGTGGTACGTTCCGCGAGTCAGAGACGAGCGCGGAAGAAGTGATGGGCCTACCGACTGTGTTGGGAACGCCGGGAAGGGCTGTTTGAAGTGCAGCCGAAGTATCCGAAGAGACAGCGGTGCGGACGGTTGGGCAGGAGGCTCCCGAGGTCGCCAGGCCCCTTGCGATTGCATCGGCGGCGGCAGCAGGCGCTGGTAGGTGAAGCGCCGTAGGTTGCTTGCCGACGACCTTGCAGAGTCGCTGCGCTTGTTCATGTCTCAACCGCACCGTGTTGGCGTTGGCGATAAGGTTCCACAGCATACGGGTACACGCGACGCTCTCCGAACGCCTGTGCGACGATGTGCGAACGAGGGAGCGCCGTGCGCGTTCGACAGGCGTCGCCGAAGATGGTGGAGACTCCTCTGCCATGGTAGCCGTGATGACGGCTGCGTCAGAGACGCGCCGGTGACAGAAGACACTGTCGCAGGATTCAGGTCACGAAAGCGGCGACAGTGATCCAAATGCAATGTCCGTGATGAGCACTCTGGTCGAAAGAACTCAAACAGGAAAAGAGAGTCCAAGAATGCGAGAAGCACTGCGTGAGACGCTATAGCGTCTCCCGCGGGCGCAAGAGCTCCGAGCAACACGTCTGCTCTCTCTGAACGCTCGAAAGGCGAAACGCGCGGGATTCACCATATGCGGTGTCAACGTATATGTTAAGAACTTCAGCTACTGCAAGGGTTAAATCATGATCATGGGCGTTAGTCGTCGGTACGGAGATGTGCCACTAGGCGTCCACGAGAGTGCGTTCACATCAGGTGGTACTACATCTGCCAAACAACAGACAGTGTACAAGCTCTCATATACCAATGCACTAAAGCAATCATCTACTTCTGTGACAAGACGTTTCACTTTCGTGTTATAGGCACCCGGCAATGCAGTTTCCAAGATACGATGGCAGCGCTAGAAAACACAGCCTAGCGAGTGGACGCAGCAAAATCGAGGGTTTATCCTCCGCATCCTCTATGTTCAGAAAAGCTCCTTGACTTGAACGTGACTTGCCACCGCCTCAATGCAGTGCGTTTGAAACGCGTTTGTAGCGTTTGTGCTGCCTTGGCACAGCCTGAAAAGAGCGCGTTCTAAACGCGTTTGTGCTGCATTGAAGGCGGTGGCAACATCCCTGAGGTGATTACGATCGCACGTAGGAAGCGTTCGTTGAAAGAGGCGCCCAAAAGGAAGACACTTGAGCGCGTCGATGTGTCCAGCGAGCGTTTCATTTTCTTGCTATCCCTGGCGGCTGGTGCCCTCAACACTTAGGCGTTCGATAAGAGCTCCATCGCGCCCTCTGGTCAGTGACAGGTGCCTATACCGATTTCTATGAAAGAGGGATCAGCCATCTTTTTTTGCTACTCTGGCCCAACACGTTCGAGTAGTTTACTGTTTTCTTTATTGGTCACGTACCCTGAAGACGACAAATGCCGCCGCCTGTTTACTGGAATGCCCATAGGCAAAAAGAGAGACGAGCTCCTTCGCAAACCCACAATATCGTCGACTGGGACGCTTGCAACCCGGTTGCCGGCCCAGACGGCGCACCAACGCCTTGCGGCAGTCGAGAGCAAAAGCCACCGAAAGCCCTGTGAAAGCTTAAAACCACAAAAACCATAACCAAGTGTATGAGCGTGCAAGAAGACTTGCATGGTAAAAAAAGAAAACTAGAACAGAAATAAACGTGACTACTGAAGTTGTTTAATTGCACTCTGATACACTGCACATTTTCATCATTCAAGTTGTAGGCGCGTGAAAATCGAGCACCGAAGTAGAAGGCTGGTGAAACTCGCAACCCAAGCGCACCTAAACGAGCGAACTCGGAGAAAGGAAACGCGCGGGTAACGGGCGCTTTCCACAACCATCGCTGCGCATCGCAGAGGCGCGCGCCGCGCAAAAAGAGGTGCATGTGAAACGAAGCCGCGTCCGAGCGTCCTGGTGCCGCTCAATCGCCGCGAGCCCAGCCGCTCGCTCGCTCGCATGTGAAACAGGCTTTAGAGCTGTTTAGTGGGTACCACGGTTCTCCGCAGAATGACGAAAATTGCATAGTGGCTGCTCCCATACTTTACAAAAATTATGATGATTTATAGCGTAGTGGGTTCCTCGCAAGTGCACTTCTATTGGTTTCCAAAGAAGCCCATAAGGCTCGCATGATCCATTTCCTCATTGTCTCAATAAAGTCAATTTCCTCTCTCTCTCTTTCTCACGTTGACGTATGTTATAAAGCGTGATGGGAGAGTTAAATAACGACCGGGCGTCACACAATGAGAATTACGTAATTAGTGGGTCATTTAAAGATTCAAACCCATTACAAAGGGCTCAGCCATAATTCTTCATTGTTATCAGCCGTCGCATCAACAAAGTGCACACAATGCCTTACAGATGGTACCTCGCTTCTCCGCAGAATGACGAATAATGTCGTGGTGCGGGCTTCTCAACGTCACAAAAATTACGATTTGTGGCGTAGTGGGTACGTTGCTAGTGTTCTTGCCCCGAGAGAGTTTATAACGGACTCTAGGAAATGCCACTCTTCGAGCTTTCGCTGTGACTGTGCTGCGCTTTCCGCGCAGGCCTGGCGTTTATTTTTTTGTAACCCCTGAGTTATTAAGCTTCGCACCTATGTTTTGAAAATCTGAACATACCTGTCCTACATGAAGCTCTGTGCCCGCGGAGCGAAACAAAAGCCGACAAAGAAGAAGGAGAGGGCTTTCGTCTTTAAGTCGTCCTAGGGAAGTGCAAATGGACTGTATGGCTTTTTATTTTTTGCTGAATTGATTCACGAAGTTTCAAGAGAAAGCTCGTAAAATCCCACAGCATTTGTTTTCTTCTCGGTGGTAGACGAACAATCGTCACACGACATAACACAGTTATTCAGCGAGGGGTCCGCAGCAGGGTTTCTACAAACCCAGGCCTATTCCTGACCTGCGTTTCTGTGTCCAAATCAATAGATCATCGATAGTGCAGACGAATTCCTTAAAGCGAATCCGTATTAATTTCAAAAACTCATTGCCAATTACATGTATTTAGATAGCACAAGCAGTTAGTGCACTTTTTTTGGTTACATAAGTGGACGTTATTCGCAATATGTTACCGATGCTGGTTTGCCGAGGATTAGCGTGCAGTAAATACTCATCCAGTTTTTGCACCGCCGGAGCACGACAGAATGCCAAGCTTCGTAACTATGCGCATCGTGTATCGCGTCAAGCGAAGTCTGGATGGCTGCGTGAGTGATAGATTTATGAAAACGAGAGGGCATATACCTCCAAGGTATGTCACTCATACGAGTAAAGCGACAAGATCGGACGCTCACAGACATAACATGAAATGCACTCATTGTAAACGATGACACGCTACAATGAGATAGTCTAAAAGAGTGGCATTTACGCTGCTAATTGAATAGGTATGCGGTGAACCTTTCTAACATTAAAAAAAGAGATAAATGTAATGCGGAAGGGCAGGGAGGTTAACCGCACCATGAATATTCGATTTGCTACCCTGCACTGGGAAAGGGGAGACAGAAAAGTAAGGAACAAACGAATGAGAAAAGGAGGGAGGTAAGTAGAAGCACAGGTACACGGGAGAGTCATAATCGTTTCATAACGCGAGTCGCTCGCAGGAAATTAAGCAACGCCTTCGTCGCTTTCCGGTGTGCAGCTCGGGCTTTCCGGTATTCCAAGATGGTCTGAGTCTTAAACTGACCCGGTATAGTGCAACGTCGTTTTAAGTTGACAACCCCTTACACAAAGAATTGGCATAAATTACTGAAATATTTTCATAGGTGGTGTTAAACGTGAATGTTGATTGAACCGTTTTGCACGTGGTGTGAGAGCTAGTGCAAAGCTACGAAAAACATCGCTGATTCCTCCGTCATAGGAATCGGAATAACGCGATAGTAGAACTTGCCCTTAAAGAAGTAATCGAATGTTTACAGTACATTGATATAAGAGTTTGTACAATGTGTATTGATGTCTGGCACCGTCCACTGATCAGAGGGAGCTGCGTTGCTCGCTGTGGGCCGTCTCAAGTTGGCTGACATTGGCCGCAAGGGGCAGGTAGAAAACAGACGCTCGCACGCGTCACCCCTTCTGCCCGGCCACATGCACACTCATGCAGAGGCGGAGAGGAGCGCATCGCGTTTGATTTTGTCCCTGGGCCGTCTCAACGTTGCTTTTTTTATCCGCTAGGCTGTGCGATCTGGCGCTACAGTCACACGTGAAAACTCGACTGCGCGGTGCCTTCAACGCGGAGGGATCCACATTCATGCTTGATGATACGTCTTTATCCTGACGACTAAAGTCCATGTTCCATGATTAAACAAACCCTTGTGGTAGCTGTACTAATTAACGGCGAAAACGTAATCAGCGAAAGACATGTGATAGCCAAAAGAGCGTCGCATAGTGGACGCAGAACCTGGGCTAATGTCGTCATGCGCGGCATGTTAAAGTCTGATTGGATACCACGGCCGGACTAGAGAGAAACGAAAAGCGTGTCGTGCTGCCCCTGTAGCCCGGCCGCGATTGTTCTAGGGGCGAGCGTAAACGGGGAACGCGGTGTTACAGCCAGGTGAGGCAGGCGCGCATCGCAGATCTATTTTTGGTTTGGATTAGTATGATGCTATGAGCGAAGCCAATGCTTTTACGACGCCCGGGCTAGGTTCGCCACCTCGCGGTGTGTGAAGGAATTGACAAAATTGCACTTCTATTAAAAAGGGGCCAAATGGGACGGGCGTGTAGCAACACGCGTTGCAGATGCTCATCGCGGAGGCCAGAGTAATGATGGATTACTTCACTTTACCGCTCTCAGAGGGCAACACCAGCCCGCCGACAAAGGAAAGTGTGAGATATAAAAGGCGCGTTTGCAAAGCGGCCAGAGTCTGTGACCATGGCGCAGTGGATAGCGTACCCGGCATCTGTTGCTACGGGCCCGGACCGAGCGGTCGTGGGTTCGATGCCCGTTGACGGAAGTTTCTTTCTTTGCCATCTGATCGTGTACGATTTTTCGACGTCATTTCTGTGACGGAAATACATCACTGATATTTTGGTGGAACCCGGCATAAAACACTTTCGTGTTAAAAAAGAAATTGGGTTTAAAAAGGTATTTCTGATGCTGGATCTTTTCGTGAAACAAGGCTTTCAATAACGTATTAATCTAGCGAAAGCAGCAAGGACACGGTGAGGAATGTTATTAATGTTTTGCTTTCCCATGTCGCTCCATGGAACTGCGCTTGCAAATCGTCCTTTGTGTGGCATGAAATCGCATTAAAATGTCTGTCTCCGAGAACAAAAAATTTTTCTGCTCTGAACTGCACACGTCCACTCTTGTGAATGCATGGCAATTGACGAAGGATTCTTTGTTCCTTTCGGCACAAATGGCATATTGTGCAAAATTGCTTTATTGAATGTTGCGATGCAGTATTTCGTTGGGGTGTTTTCGAGCGAAGATTGAAAAAAATACCTCGAAAATAAGACTCCATACCAGTATACTAGACGTGACAAAGAACGGAAGTTTTGTATTGTTGGCTAATATATCTTATTGGCCTGCGTAGCCTGTGATGAATTATTCGGGGATTCTGTGAGCAGGACTCGAGCATTGGAAACCTGCCACGAGGAGAACTTCGGTAACCTAGATAATATGGGGTGGAGAAAGGCAAGGAATAGGGGATAAACGAGAATGGAGCGCTGCACCCTATGTCATTCACAATGCGAGAACAGGTTTAAGTGCGCGTTGAAGTGTTAAAGAACCGCAGACGATGAAACTTATTCCGGAGGCTCCTGTGCACGTACTGCCTTACGCTAAAGAAAGATAAATGTTGCTTTGGTGTTGCAAAGACAAAGTTCCTTGAATGTGTACTTATTTGTGAAGGAATCGATATGCAAAGGTTAAAAATTCGGTGTCATGGAGGATTAAGAGAGCGTATCAGCGCAAACGACCAGAGGGGACAGAAGAGAAGACACAGAGCACTGAGAGTCCTCTCTTCTGCCCCCCTCTTGTCGTTTGCTCTGATATGCACTCCTAATCATGCTGTACCAACACGCCCAATCGTACAGCCTTCTAAATCATTGGGGAAACTTCGACGCTAGTTAACGTACTGTACCTGATGTGTGACAGCGTCTTGGCAAGTCTGCTCATACCTGACCTGCACACCTAGCTGCGAAAACAGCACCTTACGTGACATGAGCTTAATATGTTCAGAGTGGACTTGGGGACAGCACAAGTATACAAGCGCTGTCGCACGTAAAACGCGTCATGCGCTACGAGTGCGTCGTGGTTTATTCTTGGTCTTAAGGTGGTACTCATGTAAGTACACCAAGCAACAAAGAACACTCGGTGGCATTTTCTTCGGAACTAAACGATTTGATGTGCGCAGCAAGGTCCTTGAAATTTTTTGTGACGGATCACAAGGCGCTGGTTATACATTTGGCAAAGTCTCCTATTGTTCTCTTTACACCACGCATTCAGCGTTTCCCCATGAGGCTAATGCGGCTCAACTGCACTGCTCTGTATGAGTTAGGTTCTTCTTGTTGTTTCTTCCACTCGCCTCGCTGGTTGCGCGACATTTGCTGCTGCCGCCAAGGAAGCCGAAGACGAGAACTTTTCATCTGCTGGCACCTGGAGGAGACGACCGCTCTGACATCATGTGGATAGAGACGTTTATTCGTTTTTCTTCCCCCTACTGTCGCTGCACCCCTGGTTTTATTCCCTGTCTCCCCATTCAAACACTCTTACAGTCCAATCGGAATGCAGGAATAACTCTCTCCTTGACTCCCGGTCGCGCATTTACAAAGGCGAGCGAATAAACCCACCCACAATGCACCGCGCCACGGCGCTCTCTGGGGCTATGCATTTTGGCCGGCCTAATTGCGTCGGGCGGCTGCCAGTCCCCGTACTTTCGTATAAGTGGAAACAGCGACGGCTGTGTGCGCGCTGTACCAGTGGTAGATATTCTCTGGCTGTACTGCTGTGCAAGGTGCAAACGCAAAGTGCTGGGACGACGCGACCATAGTAAACGCCCTACGATGAATCGGATACACGCGAGAGATGTGCTTCGTGAGACGCTGTGCGCACACAAGTTCTCGCTACCGAAAGCCGACTCGTTCAGGACGCATTGAAGCGGACACAGCCTGCAGTGAAAAACAACACGACGGCGGGATGACGGATTTCTTGCGAGTCAGCAACGATATATGCAGACGTGGCAAAGCAAAGGAAAAGTGGGCTCTGGGACGATGTGATCAAGGAAAGCCCTCTACGATGGATCGCATGCACGCGAAACTGTAGATGCTTCAAGCAACGTTAGTGCGCGCGCCTTTATCGACCATGCCCTCCTCTGCCGAAAGTTGCGTTGATCTGTTTGCAACGACGTAAGTATCGATGTTGACAAAGCCATATATGCGGTTAAAACGACGGGATGACGGATTTGTGCAAGCCTTGACGCTGCTCAGAAAGCTGGTATCGAAGAATGTCATTCCCTACGTCGCGGTCGTCACTTCAGCATTAATTAGCTTCAGCTGACGGCCCAGCACTGGCTTAGAATTATTTTAAGCTACGCACTGTGAATGGGGACATGCGATGCAATACGAAGATCTTCGAAACGCCATTGTGCCCTTTAAAACACGCGAAGCTTTCGGCCGTTCATATATTTTTGATTATATATATATAAGATGATGCGCGATCATTAAGAGAGAGAGAAAAAAAAGAAACGCTGGCGCCAGGATATCACCTATGAGCAAAATAAGGTTCGAACAAAAACGAAAATTTTCTGGTGTGCCCTTCAGAAAAAGAGCTCTGCTCCTGCCATTTTCTTTCTTTTTTTTTCGCATTTCATCGCAATACATGTGTAATGCGGTGAAGCTCTGAAGGCACGCGCAATGTTATGATATGCGAATAAGACTCGCCGAAAGCCAGGTTGTCGCCATCATCCGCCAACCATATTTTTCTGAGAATTTGACGTAGCCCCTCGACGTGTTTTTTTTTTCTGCAACCCACCCTTGTGCAACAAACCATCATGCATGCTTGAAGGCAAGTAAAAAACCTACCTGGCCACAACCCATGCAACACAAAACCTCTATACGTTCTAAGACGTTTTATGGAGGGTTTGTGTTTCATGGGAAGTTCCACGTAGTCGTCACATGAAATTGAAGTAAAAATAGGACTGCATACCATGGAAGTCGCCCACAATCTTGCAAATATACAAACACACCTTGCTTTATTTTTTGCATTACTTAAACCCAATGCATTGCAGATGAAATGCCACCTGGAGTATCACAGGGATCATTGCTTGCACCCTTCGTCATCCTACCTTATATAAGTGATAGCCAGTCTTGTATGCATGTGCCTGCTCAAATGAACTTCCTTGCGTATGATTTGTGCAAGAATTGTGCAAGAATTATAATACCATATCAGACTTCACAATTTAATATTAATTCTAGCACAAGCCTTCACAGGGAACCTGGCGGATATCTCTTAATGCTAGCGATGTGTATTTTCTGAGAAGCCTTGGAAGCTCTTTTCTTGCACAAGTTGTGTCAAATGCCTACAGACCCCTTCAGCCTATAATCTTGGTGCCTTACCACAAGTACGTAATGCAAAAATCACGGGAAATGTTAAAACTGGTTCAAAGATTTACGAGCTGTTCTAAAAAAAAGAAAGCAATAAATTTTTTGCTTTTGCAGAAGCATTCTGAACAAGAGTAGACCAACTGAGACTGCCACAAGCATCCTTGAATATGTAAAAATACTTTTCAGAGGAAGCTGCTTGGCGAATGTGGAGGCCACCCATTTTATTCAGCTGTACACGTTTCTGCTAAATCTTTTTAATGCTATAAAAATATCCAAGATAACACCTATGATGACACAGACAGCATAACACACCCAGTTTCTTATGTCTTTTGGCATTCAAGATAAAAGGTAGCTTATTCCTTCATATAAATTTCCCATATTCACATTTATGTAAGTGAGAAGCTTGACAGCTTACCAGTTTATATGTCTCTCTACGAGATGCGGACATCTATAAATCCAGAAGCCCGAATTATCACTTTTGACAAATGTGAAGACGTACAGATGCAGAACTGTGAAATGTTATTTATTCACACCTGTTATTTATTTTTTAAACAAACTTCCAATTCAGCAAAGCATTGTACAAGTATCAGTGTTCATATGCCTCATGACTGGCATGTGGAATAGTCTTTACAAAGGTTCTCCACTGCCAACCAGGGTTGTTGCAAGTTTTGTACTAGGCATGTGTTCCCCTCTCCCCCCAAAAAACCCCTGTGACAGCACTGCTGCTAGCACCATGAATGAAACAATGCAGGCAACAACTGCAGTGCTAAATGCATGAAGCACCTCGCCATCAAGATCAAATCATTGGGCTATGGCCCAAGAGGAGCAAGGTATACTTGCACAGAGAAGTAGCTCGGGAAATTTGCAAGATGCATTGCCACCAGGCCCTCTAAGCACGCAGTCAGTGGATGCTTTATGACTTCTTCGTGGCACTCTTTCTATGAGAAAGACATTGATCTGCTGCTTTGGTGATGTAATGATTTCTCCTAAGTTATGAAGACTGCACTGACCGCAAGCTGTGCTTAGATAGGGATGGTAGTGTAAAGCCCGGCAATGCAGCTTTGAACCATTTTTATAGAACTGTCCCTCACTGTGGCAACAGGCATGCTTTGGAGGTAGTAGCATCGACCTACTTCCTAAATTTCAGCAAACACCTTTGCATGCAACTCAAGGCATGTCAAAAGGTATTGCATGCTCTCGTAGCTCACTTTGGCAGCCTAAGATACACCCCAAATTTGGTAATAAACTGCCATGAATATTGCATCATTTTACAAGCGGGGGCTTTTATTTTAGATGCGCAGCAGTAGCGCAGGCATAGGTGACATGAATTGCACTTTTAATGTGAAATGGCCAGTCATTAACCCCTTAAGGGCTTATGACGACCTAAGCTCGTCATGAGCAGTCGCCACTTTTTTGCTTATGACGACCTGTGGTCGTCATGGGTCTTCCGCAGTGTTCCAAGAGGCTTTTGACGAGCCCAGCTCGTCAAATGGTGCGTTTCTATTTACAACACAGATGGCAGCACGGGTTCCATCATTGGTGCTTTTGTTCAATGAGCGTTAGCGCACTTGTTGGCGGGATGCGCGCCTTGTGTTTTCCTCACCTCATAGAGGTTTTTGATGAGCCCAGCTCAAGAAATGGTGCTTTTCTATTTACACCATAGATGGCAGCATGGGTTCCCTCATTGGCGCTTTTGTTGAATGAGCGTTTGCGTAACAGTTGGCGGAATGCGCGCGTTGTGTTTCCCACGCGTTTAATAAACAAACATGGCCACATGTTGACGGAAATGGCAAAAACATCCGCAAGGAAACCAGGATCTGCTGCAGGTGGTGCGAGAAGGCTCTCTGCGCAGTGCCGTGCTTCGCACGCTATCACACTAAGTGAACTATCAAGGAATAGTGCATTTTGTGCGCGGCAATTCAATTCCAACCTTTGCTTTCTAGAGTTGCAAAAATTTTTTGCAGAATACACCTCAAATGCCCCATGTATTATAGAGTAATACATGATGGAGCGAAGAATGGCCAATAAAACATTATTATCTGCTGAAAAAAAATTTCGCAAATATTGTTTTTTGTTTTGAACACATTACTGAAGCATTTCGCATCATAAAAAAATTTGGCAATTTTGGAACATAATTTTTTTGTTAAATGAGCCCTTAAGGGGTTAACGACCATTTTGTAATTGTCATAATAACATAAGCATTTGTTGTTTTATTTAAATTTTCCCCTAGAGCAAAAAAACTTATTCATAATGCATATACAGTGAAACCTCGGTGATACGAATCTCACGGGACCACCAAAAATATTCGTATCATCCGAAATTCGTATCACCAGGAAGCATGGAAAGTTAGCATGCGACAAAAGAAAGCTGGCGTACATTTTCATTTATTGTTTTTCAGGGCTGCAGCAACGTCAACAAGAACCCTGAATGATTGTTGGTTAAGTTGTTAGATGTCGGCAATCATACCAGCACTCGTGAATATACGGCCCGTACGCACGTATTCAATTAATGAATCAGGTGCGTTGTGACCCACGACAGCAGTAGCCCCTTCCAAATTTTAGTATGCTTTTTTGCATGACACTGGAATACAGCAGCGAAAGTAACGAAAGAAGCGCTTTGACGCGATGTATCAAGGCCACAAAATTACAGAACTACGGTCCTGGGTTATGATTTTATTATCGCGGAGGTGTTGGGGATGTTTTTTGGGAGATTTACGGTCGTGCCCGCACAAGTGCGACCTCAACGGTCGCGCATGTTGATGTTGTGAGGCCTGACTCCTTCGCCAAGACCGTCCTCGCCTTCTTCTGGTCCTCGTCCACATAGGATGTCTGATGCACGAGGCAAGCACATGTAAACACAGTACAACGACAGCAGCCCGCGTCGACGCGTTAGAGAGAGAAAAAAGGCTCTAATATCCTCTGTAATCTAAACGCGAAGGCACACGGAGGCACATCAGAGGCTCAAAGATTCGCGCACGCACTATCGGAGACAGTGACGCGTCTCTGCAGGTTTATACTGACCGTAAGAAAAGTGTTTTTCTTACACCGTGATTCTGACGATATGGCGGTGCGGCGCCCATGCCAATGCTTGTGCTCCTGCGCTCGCATGTGCTTGGCGCGTCTTCCGCGACAGCGCGGACAGCACCTCTTCGTACCTGGGCGGTAGTGTATGTTCGTATCAAACGTCGCTGGGTGAAAATCGGTTCGTAACAAGTGTACTCCATTACACTGCACGCCAATGGGCCTTGGCCGGGAGCAGTGAAAAATTCGTATCACCCCGAAATTCGTATGAGCTGTGATCGTATCACCGAGGTTTCACTGTAGCTATTATTTTAGAAGTGGCAAATTGTAGCTTATCGAGCTTAAAATGGGTCAGCAGTAGTAAGCATTATTTCTGCAAGGTTTGAAATTGTGTTCTTGCTGTGTTATACTGATGCAATGCTGCAGAAAAGATATGTTGCACATGTTTATTGCCAATTACCGTATTCATTCATCACGAGTTTATAAAATCTTCGCATGAGAAGGATGTATTATGTAGCGCAGTGTTAATGTGGTGCTACATGGTGTGACAAATGGCGGCTCCTAAATATGAAAAAGGACCTTGAACCATTCGAAGTGTCATGCTGTAGTCTTACTAATGGCCAACAGAAGTCATGAATGTGAACCATAATTAGAGTGGGTGTGCCATCAACTCAGAGGTTACTAATACAAAACATTTATGCGAGACGTGGTGCGGCAAAGCTGACTTATTGTTAGTGCAGCTTACTTATCTTGTTCCTTCATGGTGCAAAAAGGCTGCATGTTTTTTTTTTAAATTCAGAAATTCAAAAAACTTAAAACTGCTTTTTATGAGACATCAGCGTTGGTTAGAAGGGACAGGTTACAAGGAGTGCTGCTCATATTGCTTGAAGTACACTAGTTACCCCAATTAGAATCATTTATTTACATGTCTGACAGCTTGTACAAGTTAAAAATTTTTTAAACTTTAAGATATTGCCAGCAAACAGCATTTCATTTAAAAGATTTCAAATACATTAAAGAAAAATTGGATTTGTTGCACTTCGCAAAGTACACTTAGCACTCAAAGGGTTAAGGTGTGTCTGACTTTGTGTTCATCTCTGATGACAGACAGTACTGTGGCGTAACTTTGCCCGTGGCTTACTTAAAGGGCCCCTGACACCAAAATCGAAACCTTGAGATGTCTGTGTTGTTTGACTGTCCTGTATAAGTGGGTACTTCTGACCGATTATTAGTGGCGAATGTTCCTTTTAAGATATCTTAATTTGGGTTTAAAGTAAACGTGAGTTCTTATTTGGATTTTCAGCACCTCGTGACATCGGCACAAGTATGATGTAGACAGAGGTCCCTTATGACGTTACACAAGAAGAGCTAGTATTGTCGACGAAGATACGCAGGGCGCACACAATACCACGACTAGCACCCAACAAGGACCATTGTTCGTCCCCCTTCTCGCTCTGTTGTCAGGCTGCTCTCAAGGTGGTTCTGGCTGCTTACACCAGGGATGATTTTCCTTTTTCACAGGGGGATACGCCCAAAGTGGCCGCATCGTTTCATTCTTCACCACGCCTGGGCCCACCGATGTGAAAAGTTAGCTTTAAGTCCCATAAATTTTATTTTATTTATTTAGTTTTATTTAAAAAGACCTTACAGGCCTCCATTGAGGCATTGTATAAGGGGGGCAGTATGAAAAAGTGGACTTCCATAGTAGTTACATAGCAAAAAGTTCATGAACAGCGGTCATGTAGCAGATCACATAATAAGAAGAGCAAAACAAAATAATTAATTAGTTCATCAGCAATGGTAACAAAAGAAAATCAACAACACTAGCAAAGATAAAACATATAATAAGGAAATATTCATCGAGTCAAGCACAATTGAAATCTTACAGTACTAGGGTTCGAATAGAAAAAAAAAGAAAAGCGACACTACGGTGCTATACAATAAGAAATTGCAAAAAGGTTACAACACAGAGAGCACACTGCGATAATGGCAAATATTTTTACACCTCGTTGGCCAGATAACTGGTCAATGAGTCACGAAATGCATCAATGTTTGTCAGACATGCGATGCTACCTGGCAGGGAATTCCAACATCAGACTGCTCGTGGAAGCGCAGAGCAGTTGAATGCACGTGTTGATCCTTAAATGTGGGTATAGCTAAAGTGATTATGAAGCTTGTGTGACGTGGAGTAGGGTCTTTTCAAGCATGCTAGTGTTTCGAGATGAATGAATGAATTTGTGAAACAGTGTCAGCAAGGCAATGTCACGTCGAGTACTCAAAGATTACAATGAAAGGTTAAGTTTGATTTGTGAGATGCTAGACTGATAGCTGTATTCGTTATAAATGAAGCGGCTTGCCCTGTTCTGAATTCATTCCAACATGGCAGTAAGGTATTTCTGGTGAGGGGACGAAATAGGGGAAGCGTACTCGAGTTGAGGGCGAACGAGAGTAAGGTATGCTAATTTGCAAACATTCGAAGAAGCGTTTCTTAAGTTTCGACGCAAGTAACCCAAATATTGGGAGGCTTTGACTGAAACGGAGGTGATGTGTTCTGACCAAGAAAGATTTGTAGTGAATATAATGCCTAGACACTTATATTGTGTAGCGATTGCAACGGTGTCTTTATTGATATTGTATGAATGTAGGGAAGGTATAGGCTTCCGAGTAAATGACATTACATTTTGACGTATTCAATGTCATTAGCCATTTACTGCACCAGTTACTAATTTGTTCTAGATCATGGTGAAGAACCAGATGGTCGTCTGTATTAAATATTGTGCGATAGACAATGCAGTCGTCAGCAAATATTCTTAAAGTGGAAGACACATTATGTGGAAGATCGTTAATAAAGATGAGAAAGAGTAAAGGATCGAGGATGCTTCCTTGTGTACACCAGAAGTTACTTCAGTTAAGGAGGACGAGAAGTTATTTGCAATGGTGGTGAACTGGTAATGATTAGAAAGAAAGTTCCGGAGCCATGATAAAGTGAGACGGTCCAACTGAAGAGCTGAAAATTTTGAAATAAGGCGACAGTGTGCGAAGCGATCAAACACCTTTGAAAAGTCCAGAAAAAAGCAGTCAGTTTGTTGGTTGTTGTTCAAGTTAGTGTGTAGGTCTGTAACAAATTCAAGCAACTGTGTCTCGCACGATAGGCCCTTTCTAAAACCATTGAGATTATGAAAAAAAGAACTTGTTAGTCTTAAGGTGTCTAAATCTGCGAGGCGATAATGTGTTCCAGTAACTTACAAGAAATGCATGTCAAGGAGATTGGTCGGTAATTTTCGCACGATGATTAAAATACCGGTATGATTTTTGCGATTTTCCAGTCTGTAGAAAGGAGGCCAGTCGCGAGTCACTGCTTAAATATGTGAAGAAGAATTTCACTTGACACTGTTAGTGTATTTTGTAATATTTTTTAGTTTATACCATATATGCCACAAGAAGAAGACATCTTAAGGTTATTTATGAGTGATGATAGTCCCTCCAATGTGATTTCTATAGGTTCCATGTATTGGTAGCTGAAATCGGAAACCTAAGGTACGCTTGAAGTGTCCTCCTTCGTGAATACGGAACTGAAGAATGAATTAAAAGCAGATGAACACTCGCTATTTGGAAGAGGAACATTACTGTTGCTGTGTAAGCAGATATCATTAGATTCGTGGTTGGGGCTTATTACTTTCCAAAACTTAGCTGGATTGTTTTGAAGTAGTTCAGGAAGGTCATTAGAGAAATATTTGTCGTTTGCTTGGCCTAAAGCTGAGCAATATGTTTTAAGATAGCATTTTAATTCTGCCATGAAGATGATGTGCAAAGGCTCTTAGCGATATTATACAGTCGTTTCTTTCTGCTCCTCATGCGCTTGGTGTTCTTGGTGTTCATCATGGCTAATGAAGCTAAATCACTCCAAGGCTAAACTCGTCTTCTTTACACGAAATTCCAGCTGCCTCCTGACCACATATACACTTAATCATGTATAAATTTGAAGCAGCGCACGACGACAGACACAAAAGGAACGAACGGGACACCGCTGTACCCTCAACTAGTTTATTTCGCAGAAAAACATGGTTAATATACAACAAGACGGTGTACCACGTGCTACAATGACGTTGAAGCTACATCATATTTTCTAAAAAGCACACTTCGCAATCGCTCAAAGTTATCGATGCTTGGCTAATGCAGTAATCTTCTTTTTGCGATGTGGAAGGCCTCGATCACTTCCCTGGTCACCTGATCTCTGTGAGTGGAAAGTATTTCAGTCTCAGAGAACAGCGGGGAGCAGCCACACTCCGAACAATGCCGCCTTATGTGTGAGTAAGCATTATTAGCTAATGCTCTCTTGTGCTCCGTCAACCTTGTATTTATGCACCGGCCAGTTTGGCCGATGTACATCTTCCCGCATGACATGAGCAAACAGTATACTACTGCAGTCCTGCACTCAACAAACGAAACAACGTGCTCGTACAGAGCACCGAAAACTATCCTTTTTTGTTGATCGCCTCCTATCCAGCCTCGCGCAGATTTTTCCTAGTCTGTTAGGAGCAGAAAAAACAACATGTATTCCATATCGGCTGCCTACATTTTTCAGATTATGCGATATACTGTGTGCATAGGGTATTGAGACACATTTCTTTTTCTTTTCTTCAGAATTCCTATCTTTTTGAGGCTGCTCCATAGACACACCACTGCGCACATGATGAACCAACTTCTGTGCTGATCTGCGCAGAACATGTTCTTTGTAACCCGCACTAGCTAATCTATCTACTTGTTTATTGGAACTGTCATTAATTTGGTGGGGTCAAGATTTTGCCAAGGCAGCACGGAGGCATGAGTAGGCTATGCCTCCGTGTAGTAGGTAATCTTGTCCCAACCAAATTAATGACAGTTTCAATAAACAAGTAGATAGATTAGCTAGTGCGGGTAACTTGGCAGCTACGTAGTAAGGGCACTATCCTGTGCATCTAACCTCCATGATCACCCCATCTCTAATCTAAGGCACGTTATTGTAAAAAGAATGAAAAAGTTTATATTTGACAGGTTTGTTTTGCACACAATTGGCCATAGTACAAAAAGGTACTGCTCATTTTCAGTAATACTGCTTGAGTGCACAACTCAACCTCTAAAGAAGTGGTATGCAAAATTGTATGTAAAAATGTTTATCAGAAGGAAAGTTATCACTGTTCGCATAAGTGTAGGATGCAAAAAATCATGTTTTGAGAAAAATGGCTTTAAAGATTTCAGTCGAATGTACATATAATAAAGAAACAATCAATATGTCTGAAATTCTCCAGCATCATAGCTTGGGCCCACCTCTGAAGTGGCGCATTCTCTTTTTGAGCGAGCTGAAGCACACATATTTTTTTAAGCTCATTTGTGTCTCCAGCTGACTCTCATCTATGCGCGCCACAGCGGGTCCACGCTTGGTATATTGATTCCATAACTTGCGTTGATGCTTCTTTTTTGTCCTATACTTTGCCATATTTCATGGAGTACTGTAACTTTCTCCTTGAAAGGCCACAAATGAATCCAAGAGCTTGAAGTGGTGTACGAAAAAGCACAGACGGCCGAGTAAGAACGCGCACAACTTAACCAACAGAGTGCCGCATCCGTGTAGTGGAAATTTTCAAATAAATCGAAAACATCATGCCCCACAAGCTTCAGAATGTACTTAGACACTTAGCATTATGTAATATGTATAAGGAAAAACATTTATGACGACATGGCAGGTGTTGTGGAATCAGAAACCTTTAGTTTCGGTTTCGAATGCGTCTTAGGTTGGAAAAATGGTCAGAACTGTCGAACGGCTTAAGATAATTACATAATTTTTTTGCTAAATATTCTTGAATAGACAAGGAGCTTGAAAATGTCGAATTCAAAAAAATTCTGTTTTTAAGGTGATGACCTACCTTAAAAGATTGTGCAGGTCTTGATAACCTTTCCATCATTGTAAACTTGCCCATTTATCTCTTTTTCATAAAATTTATTATCATCCGTTCCTTCATGACGATTTTTTCAGTCACCCTTAGCCATCTTTCCACACCGTCATCGCCCTCTCAAGATCAAACACATCACATGCCGTACTTCATCTTTTGCTAATTCAGTCATTCCAAAAACCATCATTGAATGGAACCAGCTGCCTCGTAAAATTGCAATAGAAAGCAAAATTCAGAAATTTAATGACCTTTTAAACCTTAAAGTTTAATGTTCTGCTCTATTCTCAATTACCCATTTGATTCTTATTTTTACTGTATTATGTTATTGTGTTATCTTGTGTTGCGTTATTAGGTTGCGTTTTTAAATATCTTTTTCAATATTTTCAATATGTGTTGCATTATTGTGTTGCTTTTTTCAGTATGCTTAAGCAGGTCTTGTTATTTTTGCTAATTTTTATGTTTGCTGTCTCTGTATTGTATCTTTTCCTCTTTTGCTACCCCCCTATGTAATTCCCTCCCAGTGAGGGTGTTCGGGGGTTTCCTGAAATAAAAAAAATAAATAAAAGTCACCTCTTCACTTACCCCTTTCAGACGCCACCTACGAAGAACTGTATGTAAACGTGTCAAACTGACGCAACATTATTTGACGGCACTCAATATTCTATTGCAACAAAAATAGTGTCATAATATATCAATTTAGGTGTTATAGTAACTCCTCCTAATTAAGTAGTAATTAAATATCTATTTATCCTGAAGACATTGATGTTCTCTTTTGGCATAAATAGAATGAAATTTTAGGCTGGAAATATTGTTAAAATTCATTCTTGGTTATGTACATTTCGAGCAAAGGAAAATTATACTTTTCACAGTATGTATTATGTTCCCATTGTATTGTGTTCGTTGTCCTTTTGTCCTTACGCAGCTAACATTGTATAATGGAGAGTTTATTGTTTGTTGAATAACTTATTTTCATGCTGCATTTTATTTCTTGTCTGCTTGGTAACCACTCCCCTCTATAATGCCCTATGGCCTTGAGGGTAAATAAATAAATACACAACAGTAGACTGCAAAATGAAGTTAAATGAAGAGAAGTGTATTACGCAGGAGGTTCGATTCGTCCAAAGCTCGATATATCTTGATGTTTCTTAGTCCCTAGTTGATACAAATAGCAAAATCGAGTGGTGTACACAATTTTGTACATAGCGTGTCAAACGCTTAATATTCCTCACGGCATTCCTTGCAAGCACTGAACGCTCAAGATGCAGTCCTTTTCATGTCGAGTTACAGTCGGATTTTAGGTGTCTACACTCCTTTAAAGGCCAACTCGGGCGATTTTTCGAGGTCGATGGAGCTAAATGAAATTCGCTGGGTACGTTCCTTTGCACGTTTCCGTCATTTATGCCAAATTACAGGCTTGAGACATGCGCAGATTGTTTGCAAATGAATATTAAAGATTGTCTGCAAACGCCCTCCTGGCTTCCCACAATTATTGGCAACATTGCGTCTGTGACGTCAATATTGGTAAGGCGGCGGAAGTGATGCAGCCGAGGGCACCGCTAACTTCGGCGCTTCGGCCGCTACAGCGAGCGTCTGCTGTGCAGAAGGCGACAGACAGCGTTGGTTTGGCCGGCGCTTCGCTGGTCGTCCCGGCTGTCACAGTTTTCATACTCCGCGCCGGCGTCACCGGCATGCCTTGCACGACTTCCAGTTCGTTCGTAACAATGTCTACGTCATACGTAGACAGTACACTCGGTTGGGTTTCGGTTTTGGTGTTGCGCTTTTTTGCTTATTTAAAATTATTCTCCAATTTGCCGAGTATTTCTGCTATCGGGCCCGTAACAGGAGCGTCTCAGGAACATAAAAGCACCATTACTTTGACATGGCCAAAACATCGCCGGAGTTGGCCTTTAAAAGATGCAGTTGGCGTGTTTTGGAATAAACAAAAGCAAACACTTCCTGCATTAAAAAATTATATTTTTATTATTTTTTAGTCAAAGTAATATGAAGTCTCAACACTTCCAAGCTTGCTCTTGTAATTGTTGGGTTCATTTATTATTTTAGTGAAGTAAACAAAGGTTAAATTGCACAATAGTTTCACATTAGTCACAATGAAGAAGCATCCAGAAATATTGCACGAAGGCAGGTGCTGTCCTCGTCGCAGTACTTGTCCACAATGAGCAGAGCATTGGCACCTGATGGTGTTCAAGCTCCTTAAGGACCCAGATTCACACTGTTTTGGTGGTCAGCCTGTAAGTGGAGGAGATACCAAAGTGTTTTTAAGTACCGAGTTCTGCGACTTGCTCTCTAGTGACTTTTTATTTAGCTTTGCGAAGGAAAATGAGGAAATGGAAACAGTCAGAAATCCTAGATGTATCAGCACCATAACACAAGTCAAAGAGAAGGCATAAAATTGAATACAAAGCACACAAGCAGCACACCAAAGAGAGGACCCCACAAAAAAATGCACACAATGCTATGCATTGCTAATGGAATTGTGCTCTTGATGACACAAATTTTTATCACTAAGCTTATCAAGGTATACTTTCAGCAAGCAGCACATCTATAGGGCACTGCACATGGAGATACATGTCAACTATGGGCGTACACTATTAAGTTAACGTGGCTCACATTTTTCTAATGCTGCACGGGCGCATGAGGACTGCCATGTGGAGGCGCGTGGCAATGATTGAGAGTGCATGTGCATTGAAAAGCAGCAAAGGTGGCTCGATAAGCCATGAAAGCACCATTTGCAAGCAAAAAAAAGAGAGATTGATTAATTTGCATTATTAGTGTGTTGTTACTGCCATGTATGTGATTATTGTACCAAAGTCATTAAAATCAAGTTTGGTCATTTTATTATTTATAAATAAGTGAATAAATATACAAATGAAGTAAAACTGTGTTTTGTTTGCATTACTTGGTTTCTTCCACACCCCATGGGCATCGGCGAAGCTTGACGAGACCATCAGAAGATTCTGGTGGATGAGGTATATTGAAGATATCTCAGTTTTAGCTTAACTAGTGCTTATGAGTAATTCAGTTTTTCAAAGCTTATGCAAGTTTTGAAGGCCAAAATGCAAGGACATTCAAGACCCTGTCACAAAGTTATTCAAGGATGTGAGGCAGCACCCCAAGTAAAAGTCTTTCGCTTTAACAATTTTACCAGAACATTACAGATAGCTTCATTGCATTAAAAATACAGGAAATCGATTAGAAATGTCCAGTCCTGCTCACAGTGAATTCCCAATATGCACGAAACTTGACAACTTGTATGCTGGGTAACCTTCAGTTCTCCGATTCAACATTTAAGTGTAACATGGGCCTGCAGCAGTCTGCTCTGTCAGAAAACATGCATGGGATTTTCGGCCACTTCTTCACACACTTGTCCAGCCCAGCCAGAAGAAGCAAGAACTCCCAAGTCTAGTGATTGGCAAACTGTAAATGTGAGGTCTTAAGGAAAGTAATTTGGTTGAATAATTTGAAATAAGTAGTTAGAATTGAATATATTACACAGAAAAACGAGCAGTTTTATTATGATCCAACGACCTTGCACAACAGTTTTACGAACGAGAACTAGGCATGTGCAAATATCACTTGCGCTAGTGTCGTCTGGTCTACTTTTGACAGTGTCCCTTTGTGCTGTTATACCTGCAATGTCCCTTTCTTGGTGTGAAGCGAAGTTGAAGCAAACTTATATTGAATTTAGGATTTGAATATGAGTAAGTTGCAAGTTATACCATGTAGTAAAATATTTCTGTTTAAAATTTTCCTCCTTGGCCCATAAAACATGCTCTTAAACTTTAGGGCACAGGCTAGGCCCTATACCTCCCATGTATTTTAAGGTGCATTTAAGACCAATTTCCTTGGAAACTACTACCGTAAAATACCAAGCAAGCACCCCTACCTGAGCAAGCGCACCCTTCTCCTTTTCGGGAGACTTAAAAATGCGCCAATGAATGAGCAATGATCAATCAAAGCACAGCCATTGTCATTACAGGTAACATTTTGTCCTTGTGGCGACACGGTCTTCAGCTTGCTTGCACGAATGCTCCCGGTCTCGTTCTGTTAGTAGCTGAACCGTGTAGATCTCCAATTATACTACGCTCTCCAAACGGTGACTTTGTCAACACGAGCATATCTTTTGCCGTTGCAACAAAATCAACAAAGGTGCAAATAAACTCAAGATAAGTGCACAGAACATGTCTCACACTCAAGGCAAGTGGACTTGGTAAATGCCGCGAGTATTAAAAAATCTGTACTATGTGCCTTTAGGTAGCCAGACTGACTTTAAAAACCTGCTAAGCTCAGAGAAACAACCAGTATTGTTTTTTAAAAAATTCGCTTGAGGCAGAAAGCTCAGCTTCTACACGATTTAAGGGGGTGCGGCTGCTCGCCAGCTGGTCTCGGATACCTTGTGATTTTGGCTCAATCAAAATGCGGTAAAATGTGTGGGGCACTGGACATTGTTATGGAAGGCCTTATTTCACAGAAGCAAAAAAAAAAAGAGAAAAACCAAATTTCAATAATAAAAGAAATTTACCTCACCCTGTGTCTTAAAAAAAAGAAAATTGGGGCAGCTACGCACCAGTGTTGTGATGAGTTGGGAAACAGTGTAGCTTGTGGCCTTCCCTAGCATGTCTGCAACCTCCAACTCATCTCCCTCCTCCACTTGCCTTCGATGAACTATGCTAAACTCTTTCTTTTATTATTTACCTTATTATTTACCCCACTGGCACTTCATTAAGTGCATCACACTATTATGTACCTCTATCCATATACATGCTTTACTTTATTTTCTTGCAAATATGTCTTATTGTTATCACTTTCTAATACAAAAAAGTGTAATGTGCAACATAGTATGTATTTCTGGCACAACATCTGGTGAAAGGGCAGAAAAGATTCAGGGTCTGAGAGAGGCAATCTCACTGACTGTGTTGGTAAACTTGGGATTAATTGTGCAGCCGTCTTTTTCTGCACAGCCGATGTATTGATCCTTGCCCCCAACACCTGAAAGCTTTCTGCACCTAATGTATTTTTGCACTGCTTGCAGGATTAGCACACTTTTGACGATGCGATAATTTCATGTTATGTCGTCACGTAATGTCATCTTATATGACGCCGCAAATACTGGTAATCTGCAACATTATGACGATGTCATAAAGCCTTAATTTATGATCACGCGGCTATTCGCATTGCTCTTGTTGCTGCCACTGCAGGCAGTCACTTTTCCCATTTGATGAGGCATCTAACACTTTCACCTTGAAATACAACCGTCCACTTGACCCCCCACCATAGGTTGGCAGTCACTCATGAATCGACTCACTCAGACTCAAATCGGGCCACAATTATGAGTCTGAGTGAATCCGGGTAAACAATATTTTGGTGAGTTTGAGTCCAAGTGAGTCCGGTTGAGGAAAATATTGGTGAGCCTGAGTCCGAGTGAGCCCTAAGCGCAAAATATATTGATTGAGTGAGTCCGAGTGAGCTCCACGTTTTGTTGCCAATTTATGGTCCTATCTACTCATCTTCATCATTACTATCAACCTCATGTCGGCTTACATTTATACTCAAGTCTATTCACACTAGTATTCATGGGCCATCTCAATATATATTGATCCGAGGCGTGAGTTAGGAGAAGGGGTGCCATGACCTCCCCCCGAAAACTCTTTCATAGGAAGTTCTTGATAAAAATATCTCGTGTGAGTCGCGTATTTCATAAAGATGTCTTTACTGGATTGATATATGATAATGATGATATATGATATATAATAATATCTCGTATTTGAAGGTACAAGATCAAAAGGTGTGTCGTAGAGCACTGATTATGTGAGATATTGGCATTAAAGAGGATTGACACCATGATCGAAAAAGTCCATTTTACGACAACGGGCTCATGAGTCGACTCACTTGGGCTCACTTAGACTCAGGTGAAGCCATGAGTCTGAGTGAGTTGGTCTGAGTAATATGTTGGTGAGTTTGAGTCTGAGTGAGTCCGGTTGAGAAAAGGTTTAGCGAGTCTAATTCCGAGTGAGTCCGGTTGAGGAAAGCTTTGGCGAGTCTGAGTCCGAGTGAGCTCCAATTTTTTTGCCGACCTATGCCCCCCACCATCAATTTCGTATCATTTTACCAAAGCATTTATGCTTATTGCTCTTTGATACTAATTTTACTGATTATATGACTCCAGTTTTAATCTATGACGCGCCTTAGTGTCTACTCTGTCATATGCAACCTTTACCTCAAGCCGTTCTAGCCCTTTTAGATAAGCTTATTATTACAGCGAAAGCTGTTACGAGATCACAACAAGGGCTGATTCTGGTGCCGTAGTTGTCCACTGCCACCGGTGTCCATAACCACTATTGCACGAAATAAGAAAAAAGCTAAATAAATAAAAAATGCCAAGGACACAATGGGCATCGAACCCAGACCCTCTGCGTGGCAGCCCAGCATTCTACCACTGAGCTATGCCAGTGCTTGAAACTCCGTTGCAAACTGACCATATCCAGGCATCATGTCGGGTAAGGAATCGTGTTAACATGCGTAATAAAGCGTTTCAGAACAGGGTATCACACAATGCGAATCGCGTAATGAGTGGGTCGTTTAATGCTCCAACCCATTACAAAAGCCTCAGGCATATTTCTTCATCGTCGTCAGCCACAGCATCAACAAAGTGCACATAATGCCTTACAATTGTGTAGCGGGTACCATGCTTTTCTGAAGAACGACGAATAATGGCATAGTGGACGCTTCCCCACTACACAAAAATTATGATGATTTATGGTGTAGTGGGTACCATGCAAGTGTGCTTGTAGTAGTTGGCCCAAGAGTGTTTAAACAAATGCTCTAGAAACGCCGCTCTTCCAGCTTTCGCTGTTACTGTACTGTACGTTCCGCGCAGGCCTGGCAGTTTATTTTTACCATGGTTTTCAAACTCACACCGGTGCTTGGCAGGGTGATCTGGAAGATGGCAGACCGCGCCCATGACCTCCCACCGCCCGAAATTTTTTAACAGCCAAGCTGTTTAGCAAATCCTTCCTTGTCCGGCGAACAAAAAAACTATCATCATAAACTGGTATGTACCACAGATATTTGGTAAATCTGGTCCACTAAAAATGAAGAAGGCAACAGTTAGCCCAAGAAATGGCTGCGAAGCGATGGCGGCGAGCCGAAGACCCCGAGTATGTACAATGAGCTTCTAGGTTGTTTTCTAGGTTGTTTGTAGGCCTTAGCTAGGTGACACCGATGCCCAAACTCGAGAGCCAGAACCTCGTGCTGAAACCAAGCGTTCGCACCTCTCATAGATCTACAGGTACGTCATCATTGGCGTAGGACTTCCATTGCTTCGGGGTCTTCTTGCTGCAGTCGTTGCCTTTCCCGTTCCCTAGTATCCCGAAGAATCGCGTCTTTTCCCGCACTATGAGAGGGAACGTGAAAGGCAACGGCGGCAGCAAGAAGACCCCGAAGTGATAGAAGGCCTACGCCAGTGATGACGTGCCTTTAGATCTATGAGAGGTGCGAACGCTTGGTTTCAGCACGAGGTTCTGTCTCTGGAGTTTGGACATTGGTGTCATTGGTGGAGTTCGGACATCGGTGTCACCAAGCTAAGGCCTTGAAACAACCTAGAAGCAACCAGATTAGTCTTCAGAATCGCCCAGCTATGCTGTTTGAAGCCTTGCGCGGCCTAGTGCAAGCTTCCCCAATTTTTAAGTGCGAATGCACTTTATAAGCGACCCTGAATCCGCCGTCCCATAGCAACGGCGCGAGGAGCGGAGAGGAGCGTCTGTAGCAACGGCGCAGCGACGTCACGCCCCACGTGACTGCGCGCGCTCCGCCCTCCGCTCCGTGGCTGCGCACGCCCCGCGCATTGCCTGTGGTGATGAAGGCCGGCGGCGAGACGCCGAACGAAAGCGTGCGAAGCGAGCCGAGCACCCCGAAGCCGATCTGGCGCGGGGACGCGCGATGCGTGAGCGAGCGCGGGCCCTCGAATTCGATCGGCCGGACGCGCGCTTCAAGCGAGACTTCCTGGACCGCAGCTTCGGATATAGCTGCGCGGTGTGCGATCGACTGTGGTTCGACAACAACCTGAGCCCCATCTCGGGCGTGCGCAACGCCGCCAACAAGTGGAACGCGTTGCGGGTTCTTTAGAACGAGTTCGGAAGACAGATCATCATCATCTGTAAAAGTGCTTTGCGCTTAAAAACGGCCAGACCTCCGTGGGTCGGCTGGCGCGTGCTCTCTCGCTGCCGTCTCCTTCGCTCGGCTCTGCAGTTTAGTCGCGCGCGCCCCCTCATAGCATCACCCCGTGCTTCGCACTTCCTCATACTCCCCTTCGGGGAAATGCGGGTTTTGTTTTTTTCTTGCCACGGCATACAGAGTATAAAATGACACTTGAGCACATCTACCTGCCCGGTGTCCACTTCAGATCTGTGAGCTTGGCTCACACATGCGCTACCACTATTTCTGATATGCCACGCCTCAATTATCAGACGTGATTCTTCATTCCTGTGCCTGCACAAAACTGTGCATTCATCGAATTTTGGCATGCACTTACACTCTCGACAATGTAAAAACAGGATAGACGTTGAGCCTTTGGTTAGCGATATTTTATGTTCCAATAATCTCTCGTTAACACAGTGGCCCCCATGTCCTACATAGAAGCGGCCACAGCTAAAAGGAACCTAAATTTGTTGGTGTGTTTTACGAAACATTTGTTAGTCCACTTGTTGTCACCTCGCTGTCAACTTGCTCATTCTTTCTGTGCAGAGCAGTACAAAACTTGCCTAGCTTATAGGAAGCTGTAAACACAACATTAATGCCGTACTAACTTCCCACTTTCTTTAGCCTGTGAGATATGCAGGAATGTAAAGAATACCTATGACACGTTTCTTCCTATTGCTTTCTGCAATCATGCTCGCTCCCAACAAAATGGACTTCTTTAAGCGTTCAGCGACAGTGGCCACTGCAATGCAAGGATAACCCACATATAAAAGACGCGTAAGCTGTGCTTTAAAGCTAGAACTCACTTTGTGCTCACATGAATTGTTGAGGGAAAATTTAAGGCACGACATGGCTATACCATTTTTTACAACCTTAAAATGCTTTGACGAGAAGTGAAACGGTGGCCTTGACTATCTAGGAGAATACTGCCAGCATGTGCGGTTCTTCTGAAATGTTACAAAAATGTATAAAAATTGCATTCCATTATTCCAACGGCATTCTTTAGTTCAGCCCTCCTCCATTTATTTCAAATTTCTTGCTCACTGAGGTAACCACAGAGTCAATGTCCTCACCGCTACAAAAAATCAAGTTCTCGTGCACACACAAAAAAAAACCTTTACAGAATTATCTAAGGCACCTTCTAACCGCTTCTCAATCTTGCTAAGGTATAAATCACTAAGTATCAGAGCAACCTTAGAACCAATACATATCCCCGATTTCTGCACATAAATGCCTTCCTTCCAACCTACCAGCGTCGACTTTAAATACATGGAAAGAATTTCTAGAAGAGCCACCATTGAACCACCACATTTCAGTAAAAACAGTTTCCTGCACTTGTTTGTTAATACAGCCATTAACACATTTTAACAATTCTGGCAAGGAGTAATAAAGGTTTAGCAGAGTGACGAATTGGGCTAGTTGGTGGTCTTTCACGATTTCTTTCGTGAGGGATTACAGGACAGTTGGTGTGCAAACTTACAACTGATTTATTCCCATCTTGTGAAGTGTCAAAGGTAGTTTAACAATCAGGTTCGAGGGTTAAGGTAAAGGGCAGAAAAAAGCAAAAAGGCAAAAAAGAAAACAAATATGATGCCAGAACATAGCATATGCCTTATTAAGCACAGACAAATTTTCGGCGGATCAGTGTATATCACTTTCTAGAAATTTTATTTCTGCTTGCGTTAAATGCAACAGCAAGGGTGTGCTGATGCATTGTTTTTTTGCCCCTATGATGAAAAGGGTTTCTTTTATCTCCCTGGTATCTTTGTCACTGCAATGTGCAAGCAACACGTGTCACGGAACTTTGGTGTACAGCATCGTTTTCAGTGTGCAACGAGGTGACCTGCTGCTTGCAATTGTTGGCAGGGGTATCTGTGTTCCAGGAGACGTTTATTAATACAGCGTCCTGTATGCCCTATTTATTTATTTATTTATTTATTTATTTATTTGTTTGTTTATTCATACAGTACTGCTAGCCTCTAGATGAGGCTGTAAGCAGGAGTGGGAGTTACAAGTACAAAACGAAGTGAACAAATCAAGATACAACAATTGTGTCACATGAATAGAAAAGAACAAAATAACGTTCCTGAAGAGTGAGATACAAAGCATATATGCAATTTTTAGGATCGGAGGGGAAACAGCGCAAGAGAAGACGAGGACAAGAAAGGCGACGCACACAGAGCGCTGACTTACAACACTTTATTGGTAGAAAGGGAAGGATGAATATTTATAGACTTCGCTGACATGCGCCACAACTGGGGCAAATGACGATTATTTGAACATTAGACATAGAGCAAGCACCACTGCGCACACGGGCGTATGACTCATGGTCTGTTTAGATATGATATTTCATGAGATGAAAGTGCTATCGAAGGAGAGCTGATGCAACTGCTGTCGAAATTTCTGATGAAATCTGCCTCGATGATTTCGCGTGTCAACTGTAAATTATGCCTAGCCAGGACCTCGCTTTTTTCAAAGATGGGCGCGCAGCCACAGTCACGACAATGAATGCCCAAGAGCCTTGAACCGTGTTGTACACATTGTTGTGGTGCTCGCTCAGGCGGTCGTTTAAGCACCTACCAGTCTGTCCCACGTATTTCTTCCCACAGGACAGAGGAATCACGTATACCACGCCAGTGGTACAGGGCACCGATGTCTAACCAACACGCCCAAGCATCGATACTAAGGCAATTTTTAGAGCATGGTATGCGCAAACTGACTGGAGAAAGATGACAGAACTTCTTCTCACGTAAAAGAAAAAAAAAGAACGTGAAGATGCGATAGACATGTCATGTCAACTAAGAGGGGTTAAAGAAAAGAGTTATAATGTGCTCACAAAAAAAAACAAATAAGTGTAAGGCATATGGACAACATTTGAAACTATAACGGTTGTAAATTATTGTCAAAGCGATTACAAATGAAGAATTTGTACAAAAGAATCAGTAGTTAGACATTACACAACGCTGGCTGGCAGGCGGTTCCATTCACAAATTGTCTTTGGAAAAAACAACTTTGCAAATTTCAGTGTGGCAGGGATATTCTTTTATTTTTTTACTGTGGTGTGAATGGGTGGCTCACCTGGACACTGGCTATATGTAAGTGTGTTTATGAATACCAAGTTTATCATGGAATAACAGGTCCATGAATTTTTTAACCGGTCGGGTTGGCGCCACTTTTGTAGGAATTCTAGACCTGCTTTTTTTACCAAAGCACTAGCAGAAGTGCGCCAGCTATAAGAACGATATACAAACCTAACCACTTTCTTTTGGACAGTTTCTAGTTTGTTTGTGTTTCCTTGACTGTATGGGACCCAACCTATCGATGCATATTCTATTACAGGATGGACTACAGTTTTATACGCTATTAATTTAACCTCGTGTGTACATTGCCGCATATTTTTTTTAAGTAACCAAGTTTCCACATAGCCCTCCGCACACCTTTCAATATATGTGTTCATTCCACCTCATATCGGACGTTACTGTCACCCTGAGGTATTTATATCTGTTTAAAACAGCAAGAGACCTGCCGCCTATGCAGTGATAACTTAATGGCTGTCGTTTTGTGTCACAGTCGTCGCAACAGATTTTTTAATGTTTATTTTCATTTGCCAATCTGTGCACCACACTGCAATTTGTGCTAAAGCATTGTTAAGTAGAACCTGATCACTAGGATTCTGAATGTTGTGATAGACTGTGCAGTCATCAAGATAGAGCTTAACTTTAACGAGATATCAAGAAGAACAAGGGCCCAGCGCAGACCCTGTGGAATGCCCGACTTAACAGGTACAGTATCTGAGCACACGTCGTCAATTCTGACACACTGGGCTCCATCATACACATAAGCTTCGGCCATGCAAGGAGCAAATCATGTATATTCTTTACCGCAGGTTAGGGGAATACTGCACACAACCTTCTTAGCACATAGTACAAGGAGGTCTCGGTGGTTTGTGGTGTACTTTTTCTTCAGTTATTGTTCACTGCTTTGCAGAATCCCTTAAAGCTTATGAAGCGCTGAAGACAAAAAAACACTGACACTGCATGTTCGCCCTGCTTATTTCATATAGTGCAAAATGCTGTACAAAAACAGAACAACTGCTGCTTTGCTGAGGTCAGTGTGTCCTTATTTCTTCGGTGGCGCATGGGTTTTTGGTTTCTTTTTTTTAATTTTCACTGATTCCTACGAACATGCTTTGGGAATAGCCACTGTTTTTTAATCTTTTAAACTGATGGTTTAAGGCTATGCTCTAAAACAGGGGTCTCAAACTCACATCAGCTATCGGACTGCAGTTATGAAATTTAATCTTACAAAGGGCAGTGACAGTGAAAATGTCAGAACTGCATGGGGAGGGAGTGGGAGAGTGTAAGTAAAATGTCAGCTAACATTGCCATTTGAAGGAAAGCCTTTCCCATATCTCTTATATTGGTCATTTCTTAAGGGTATTTGGCATCAGAAATAGAGAAACATGTCTATACCGATCTCCACAATGACTAATATCTGGACGCCGATCCTTAAGTTTAGTTTTTGTTCTGCGGTGATGTTTCAACACAAGGTGACCGCATGAGGTGTCTGATGAAAAAAAGATGCTTATGACCATTCACATTTGTGTGGCTTACCCGAACAAAGTGTTATTAATCACGACAGGCAAGAAAATAATGCCAGCACCATTTAGCAAAGTCACAAAAGTCATCAAAAATATGGGAAAACTGTCATGCGTGGGCTACGGGCTGCTAGCGAAAGGTTGGCGGGCTGCATGCGGCTGAGACCCATGCTCTAGAAGATGATGGCAGGACTTTTTCACTGCTCGCCAGATGCATAAATAACGCCAGGCCTGTGCAGAAAGCACAGCACAGTCACAGCAAAAGTTGGAAGAGCAGCACTTCTACAGTCCGTTGTAAACTCTCTTGGGGCTACTAATACAAGTACACTTGCCACTACGCCATAAATAATAATTTTGTCAAGTTGGGAAGCACCGACTGCGCCATTATTTATCATTCTGCGGAGAAGCAAGGTACCCGTTACACATCTGCAAGGCATTATGTGCACTCTGTTGATGCTGTGGCTGATGTTGATGAAGAATTATGCCAGAGCCTTTTGCAATGAGTTGGAAGCATTCAATGACCCACTAGTTACGCAATTCACATTGTGCAACACCTGTCTACACAATTTGCATTGGGTGACGCCTGGTTCTTATCTTACTCTTCTACCACACTATATAACACATGTTAATGTCGTTTCCTCCCGGCATGAAGCCTGTGTAGGGTCTTTATGCAAAGAAGTTTGAAGCAGTGGCATGGCTCTGTGGTAGAACACTGGGCTGCCACGGAGAGGGTCCAGGTTCGAGCCCCATTCCATACTAGATATTTTTTCAAATTTCATTTTTTTATCTTATTTTGCATGATAGTGGTTACGGACATCGCAGGCAGCAGACAACTATGGCGCCAAAAACGGCCATTGTTGTGATCTCATAGCAGATTTCGCTGTAGAAAGCTACGCCTCATTTGATGAGTTTCGAGTGGTTTCACTAGAAGCTTGGGATTTCTTTCTTTCCTATAGTGTTATAATGCCAGCGCATGTGGTGCATTTCAAACTTGATTTGTATATCGAGGAACCATCTACGCATCTAAAACAAGCTAATATGTCAAAGCCCTTCATTTGCTGGGCTAATTTACAATCGACTACTGCCAGGAACAGGTCAGAGCATACTGGAGTGATACAAGAACTGATACAAGAACGTATATGTTGACATCGAGCACCCCCCCTACACACAGAGAGACAAACACACAAACAAAAAAGATCCTGGCATAATGTGCATATGATCTAACATCTTTCTTGTTAATCTCAACTGCTGACAAGTTAGGGTTGCCCTCTCCTTTGAAACCAAAAGGTCCGACTGGGTTGATATTAAGCAGTGCTGGGCAGTATCGAAGATACATGTATCTTCGATACTATCTTAGATACTTTCTGGGTATCTTGTATCTGTATCGCGATACGTCTTGCAAAACGAGTATCTGTATCTGTATTTCCGATACATTCAATAATGTATCGTGTATCTTAAGATACAAGATACTGATATAGAAACACCACCGTGCGAAACAAAAAACGTCGACCGGAATTTAGGTTCTCAAGTTGATATTGCTGCCACTATGCCACCTGAATAAAACTAACGACAGTAACGTTCTTGCGTATTTCCGCCAGAGCGTTCCAGCCAGCACAGGCGATGATGTTTAAGCGTCCCTATTGGTGGAGCAGAGTCACGTGATGGCGCTTGAGCCATCGCGGCAAAAACAAGCGCGCCAACGTTTACGCGCAGCCTACCTTTTTTTTCTAGCTGTTTTCTTCTTTTTATTTGTGTTGATGTAATGACACTTGTTCATAGACCCTGCACTCTGCTGCGTACTCCAAAGTGGTAAAGTGGGCATGTTGGTATTCCATGTTGAAGAAGGGGAAAAGCGCACTGAAGACGATCACACAATGAAGGCCCACACACGCACACACATAGCGCTATGTGTGTGCGTGTGTGTGCCTTCATTGTGTGTTCGTCTTCAGTGCGCTTTTACCCTTCTTAAACATGCGTACTCCAATGCGTGCGGCGTCTTTCGCACAAATTCTGATGCCGCTATACTGTCACTATCGAAGTTTGTCTTGCGGGATGCTTCGTCGCAATGTCTCAAGAATGCAAGAATGGGGCTGCTTTGCGTCTCGCGCCTTTCACACATCAGTGATTTGAAAGATCTTGTGGATGCAAGCTTGACTTACATAGTACGATGAGATTGACTTACATGCAAAGGAGATTCTAACAACCATCCCCCTATCGGTGCTGACGTTAGATGCTATAGAACAAGCATTTACGTAACAGGAAATATTTTGACGTACTGTGTCTTTATTCTTCCTGCTAAATTATTCGACATGGTATTTTCATGATAACTTGATTGTTAGCACAAGTGCTTTCTTTGCTGTCTTCCGTTTTTTTGCATCCCATACATTACCTAGTCCTCTGCATAGTTTTTCGCCCATCTGTTTATTGTAATATGTCTTTTGTAACCTGCTTCTAAAATACGTTGTCTGCTTTGTTCTTATTTTTTAACTGCCTGTGAACGTAGTTTTATTTCATATTTTGCGGGCTTTCTCTAAAAGCCCGAAAACATTCGCCACGCAGCATGTATGCTGCCAAAAAAAATTGGGTCTGTCCTTTTTAAATTCGCTCTACAATGTCTCGAAGCGCAGTTGGCCCTAAAGTGAATATTAAAAATGTCGCAATGTCGCATAATTGACCTTATTTAATTAACCAGTTAAGCTTAATACAAAACATACCATAACGAGTGCCACATGACGGCAAACCAAATACCTTTGGTTTCATTCAGCGGCGGTTAGCCACTTGTTTTTTAATATCGGGTTCTACTTACGTGAAACACCCTGTGTACTTATTCACTTTGATTGTTTAATACGGAACCACCTTGCTATTTGACTTAAATATATTCATTTTCCTTTTTTAGGTCACTTTAAAGGATTCTTATTGTTACAAATCCGCAGGTAAGCAGAGCTAGAAGTAGCAATAGTGTGAATAGCAGTGATAACCTGCGGCGTTTTGTGCCGCTAGAATACGTCTGAGACGTTTCCTGGCGGCTCAGGTTCTCTCAGAGAACAAATGGTAAAAGATTGCACGTTAGTGGATATGTTGCTAACGAACGCTTTACGCCAGCAGATAAGTAAAATATCAAAAATCACTGCAGTTTTATGTCCTCAATTAATTGTGAGCGCCGACTATGTAGTTCATCGTCTTTACACGATGCGTCACAAACAATACCGCTACCAACGTTGTTGCTGCTGTACATTTGTCGGGGGATGCGGTATTACGAAAACAATGCGCTTGCGGACAAGCAGCTAGCTGGTCGCCAAGTAGAGCAGCGACGCCAATAAACTACAGAAGTGTCAGGAAAAAACAACTAACAGCGCAGCAGTTAAAGAGCTGTCATGTTAAGCAGCCAAACAAATCCCAATAGGTTGTTTAGAAATGAAACTAATACGCTTTGAGCAAGAAAGTTTGTATCTTGTGATACAAACAGGTATTTTGTTAAAATTAAACAAAGCTGGCCGCAGTTAAGAAATTTTCAAGTAAACACATTTATAAATAAGCCTTTGCTGCTTCTTATATAGATATATAACAGAAAATTTGAAAATGTATCGAAGTATCCTAAGATACAATTGGGAAGTATCGTATCGGATACAATTATTCCGCGAGTATCTTGTATCTGTATCTCAAATACTTCTTGCCCGAGTATCTTGTATCGTATCGCGATACAATTTCAAAGTATCTTTGCCCAGCCCTGATATTAAGGCATTTTATTACCTCACATGAACTTGTGTCACTGGCCCTAGCACCTGCAGAAAGTAATGCTGCTCAGGAATCCAGGGTTTTGATTTTGTACTTTTCAGGGTGTAATATCTTTTTCTCCATGTTTTATAATTTTTTTCCTAAAGCTTATTTTTATTTTTGGCCTGATCCAGCTCTGGCTGTTGACCTGCAACATCAAGGGGATGTGGCCACAGGCATTATGATCATCATCATGTGCTGAGCGTGAAATCGTGAAAAGAGACAAAGTAGGATATTAATAGTGTCAAGCACGGAACACGACAGAGATGAAACATGGAGTAACACAAACACTCTCTGTCTTGTCTCAGTCTTAATAGTTCTACGCTTAACACTATGAATACGTCGCACCAACAAGACCAAAAATCTACCCTTGCTAAGTGTAGGTTATTTCGTGTTTTTCCCTTCTTGTTTGCAACAAAACAGGTAGAATCCCATTGGTTTATTGAGAAAACTTTTATTGGCAGAAGAAAAAAGAGAGAGAATGCAAGCTATCATGGTATAGACCCTTATTCCAAGGTCAGCTCACTGGACTTTTTGTCCGAGAGAGCCAGGTAGCTATCTCATCTCCTCTTTGGAAGCCATGCTTCATGCAGCTGCCTTTTCTGCTGTATGCGGCATGCTGCGGAAGAGGCATATCCAGAGAACTTTTGAAGCACTTCAATGTGGTATGTTTAACTGCAGGTGCGTCTGCACACCGTGGACATACTTATGCAAATCGTGCAGGATAGATTTCATTTAAATAATGAATTAGGACAGGTACGTGCCTGAATTCAGCATCCGACTAATGAAGGGTTAACTCTTTGTTAGGGTTTAACTCTTTGGCTGCAGTTGACTCCAGAGCGCCAAGTTTCGACTGACTGACCATTTGGACATACATACCCCAACTGCAACCACAAGCAAGAACTGCCATTAGTGCCGACAGAGACGTAGGTAGGTCCACAGAAACAATTAGTGTCATTACTGATGTGTATTAGAGTCCTAACTTGTTAAATCATTGCAGCTTGGCTAAAGCGAATTCATTATTGCAATATGTTCAAACCCTTCAAAAGTAATCTAAACTAAAAATTTTCCCATATGTCTTTGCATAGCACAACACTATATGAAGACAAAGCATACTGAAAAACACAGCTGTATATACTATGTAAATGTAAAGAAATGTCAAGCATTTCTTTATCTGGGTCAGTAAAACTGTATACTTTTTAGATTGGCAGCACTACCAGTGGCAGGACAGTCAAAACAGGAGACAGGGAAAGCTTCACTTAAAACTGACTCCTCAGTTTAACCTTTATTACTGAGCCCTTGGCTGCAGTTAGAGAACAGCAAAGTAAATGTGCAGTTCTTGTTGGTGTGGTGTATCATGTGAACAATATTTCCTTCACCACTTTCTGTGCAGGCTCAAGAGCATGCATACCAATAGACCTTTTTCAAGCACACGAGCGCCACCAACAGGCGCGCAAGCGCTCATGGGATGTGTACGCCGCAGCAGCCGCCGCGACGAGCGCGCATGTCTCGCGCTGTAGCTTTCCGCTTGCGCCATGCCAAGACTTCTTAGACGCAGTGAATTTGGCAAGGTGCAACATGTTACTCTCGACGATTTGCATCTCTCCCACTGTTGGACCAGTTGAGCTAGAGTTACTGTATATGCTACCTTTAAGCATATACAGTAACTCTAAGTTGAGCGGCTCAGAAGCGTCACCTTTTATTTATTTTTTTAGCCCCACTGCGCCTTACGGCATAAATAAAAAAATACAGCTCGGTTGCCTACGAAATGCAGGAGCGGTCTGTGATTCTCGGATGCATTTGGAATCAACGTCCATTGACACTGTCGACGACTACAGTGTGAGGTTCTGATATATGTAACGAACTATAAGTGCCTACTAACCTTCGTTGGTGCTATAGCTACAGGTTGGAATAATACTTAGAGCGAAAAAAGAATGGAGCAGTGCAAGGAAGGAAATGCACAAACCAGCGCTCACACACAACTGAAAGATTATTGCACGCGTGAAAAAAAGCATTAAAAAATGCGAGTGCGTCGCGCGTGTCGTAAAGAGGTACGAAAAGTCAAACAACCAAGGCGTGTGCTTACAGTCGATTAATAAAGTAGAATTCCTTAACTTGTAACGACTGAGAAGGTTGACTGACACAAAGTGTGGCATTATTGTGACATGATATGCCACCGAAATTTCTCGCGTTGTCTGATTAGGTTGATGGTACAAAATTACTGTGCTTTCGAAGATGGTATTACATTTCCATGACTGATATAGAGAGGCGAGATGAGACTGCTCCATTCAATGAGTTTCGATGTATGCTGAGGCGCGTATACGTATTAATACATCGACCAGTCTGGCCAATGTACATGTGGACACAAGAAAGAGAAATTTATGGTTAACTCCTACACAATTTACAAAACAATCGGCATGCCTCTGACCGCATTTTTCTTTGCCAACCGCAGACCCCTGCGACCTTAATGCGACTGAGCTTATTTGGGGCGGTAAACACAACCTTTACCCCCACATCCCTTCCCTACGTTCTTCAGGCCATGCGACTGAAGAACTTCTTATACATACGTGGGATAACTGCAGTATTTCTAGTTTCTTTATTATTTATGGATGGAGAACGTCCGTGTTAATCTTTCTTTGCCATGCGAACAGATTTTCGCGAACTGATACAACGATACGCGATATCCTGCCTCTTTGATCACTTTGCAGCTGGAAACTACTGCTTATCTTATGTGCGCAAGTTTTTTTCCAATGCCTTGCGTAATCATGACATCACAATTCCTCGTTTAACAACATTCGAATGCGCCGACGCAAAATTGAACACCGATTTAACTGAACGCGGGCTATAGTGCCCGCGAACATGCTCCGCAGTTAAACTTATAAGCATGTATCAAGAAACTGCAAATTATCAGAGCAAGGCATCTCACAAGTGAATTCTAGTCCAATCCCTTTTTCTTTAAACACGTTTAGGATGTGCTCACTTCTTTGTACAGCGCATGACTTGTCAATTAAAATAATATAATAATCTGTATACCCGAACACTGTAACACCTCTCTACAGTTTGGTTAAACCCTATCACGAGCCACTATGGCATTAAATGCCGTAGTGGCTTGTGAACAAGTAATCATTGAATAAATACGAATTCGGTGTTCCAGCTCACATTGCTCACGATAGCACGTTTCTACTGCATGTATACCGGCACGTGATAACTCGCATGCCGCTTAACTGCTAGATCCAGTATACATCCGCTCGGTAATATACCTACACTGACTGCATCATTTCTTTCGCATTTCATGCGTAGAGATACATGCAGGTGCGTTCAGACGGGTAGCATTTAGTATTTAATAATAGTCAACCAGCGGTGACGTGTTTTTTTTCGTTTGGTGCTCCCACGGCGCTAACGAGCAGCAAGCGACGGAACAGCGGGTGGGCTCGCCGTACACACTTTTCCCATAGTGCTTCGTGCGCCCTCGGGGAGTTCTGGGATTGCTTGAAAAAGGTGTATTCCTGGAGGCCCAGGCAAGCCGGTGGCATGATGCGAGCTTCGCGGCCGGGCCTTCAGGTGTCGCCCCCATCGAAACGACGACAGCGCACCGCCGGCAGCGGTAATCGAAACGCCATCTAAGCCTTTTTTTCGCCGATTTTATTTGTAAGACTTCAGGTCAATATGCACAAAAAACCGTTTCTCATTTAATTTTATGCTGTCAGAAGCGTATATAGCGCGAAGGCTAAAAAGATTTGAAAGTGACGCACTTTTGTACCAGCGCAAACCAGAAAACAAACAGTCACGCCGCACTGGTGGCCGTGAAAGGGACGCGGATATGTTCATATCAGTTACGGACAGTTTGCTGAATACTGTGAACGAAGTGTTGCGACATCTTAGCAGCAGACGTGCAGAGACTTTAGCGGTATACCTTTCTTATACCAGCGAAGGCTTCGTGCAGTTCGGTGTATTTATCATCCAACGCTGGACAGCTTCTGTGCTCCGGACATCTGTGGTGGGGCTATGCGTAGTACGTACCTTCTTTGCATATAAATGCTTATGCATGCATGTTATTCACTGGTATACATGCTAAAACGCTACTTACGTGTCGTTTGTTTTGTGTAAACATCGATGCAGTCGCAATAAAATAATTTATTGCAGCAAGTTTGTGTGATCAGCGTTGTCATTTCGCTCGACCTGTATGCGGCAGCACTACCCTACTAAAGTAAGTATGTAAGATACTTGTGAGTACCTAATGAGTAATTGACCACAGTGTACGTTATGGAAACGAGAGAAATTCAGGGAGGGCGGAGAGGGGGCTGCCGGAGCGAGCGGGGGACAGCGGCGACGCAGAAGCAGACGACGACGGCATCGTCTGCTATGCGGAACGCCCGCCGCCATATCAAAGCGCCCTTGTGCGTTTGAAACGTATTTCATTTTATACACAGCTAAAAAATCTACAAACAATATTCGTAGTTCTTAAAGCTAAATTGCATGTGAAAGATGATAAAAGCTTTTTCTGTTGAGAGCAAGATAACATTTTTAATTGTTTTTGCAACTACCGTTAGAATCCAGACGGCGCTACCGTCGTGTCCAAACTTCGTCCCCATTGGCTCTATGGACATGTCACTCCCTTGGCCCAGGTACGGCGTGTGCCTGCCATGAATGCACACAATCCGGCTTACCTCGAGATCCTGAAGGGCCTTGGAGAGGAGCTGGCTCGTGTGCAAAACAGCACGGATGGAACTGCGCTGATGCTGGCACTCAAGGCTACCGCTGCAGCAAGACGTCGCCGGGCTCGTCAGATACGAGTGCAGCCAACCAGCATTGCCAGGCGTCGGCCAAGGCTCACGAGGGGGTCTAAGAGGATGCCTGCAAGGCGCCCAGTAGTTGAGCCAGCTGCCAACAGGCCAAAGAAGAGGCCCCATTCTCTCAAGCTAAACGTCGAGCAGAATGTGCCCAGTGCAAGCCTGCATTGAATGTTCGCTGTCTCCCGCCTAATGGGTTTTATGGCAGCCCTAGGCACAGTGCCAGCCTGGTTTCAATAACAACCTTTCTAGGGTTTTATGCGCCAAAACCGTGATGTGATTATGAGGCACACCGTAGTGGGTGACTTCGGATCAATTTAGGCCACATGGGATTCTTTAACATGCACCTAAATCTAAGCAAAGGAGCTGCTCATCATACAGGCTGCTCATCGCCGCCACTGCACTTAGGTGCTTCACCTATCCTTGAATCAAAGTGAGGAAAACGACTCCTCACGTTGGCTGTTGTGACATCATACCCCTACAATTGGTGACCTTAGCCACAGGCGCAAGCATCTGGCTCTGCACTGCTACCACAGTATCATGCATACAGTCATGTTAAAGAATGGCACCAACTAACGGACAACCCTTGGCCCGTCCAGCTGTGGCCCATTCAAGTCACGCTGTCAAGTCATGTTGTGATGCAGTCACAATGTGGTATTCCATGATGATTGACTTTTGCTATGCCTTACCGTTAGGAGCTAGTGTGGTCCTCAGTTCTGTCAGCCCTCATCACTGAGGGCTGACTGAATTTTTGATGTACCACAAGAGCGCCCAGACGTAGGCGGCTAGACAGATACGTAGATAGACAAGCTCAAATAGCCTGCAGTCTGCTAAGAAATGCTTCGCATTTCAAATGGGGCAGCTAAGCAAAATGAACAAATGTAACAAAAGTAACTCACAAAAGCGAAAGAGGTCAAGGTTCAGTTACTCCAGATGTAAGCAACATAACCCTGGTTGCACAGCCTAGTTGCACGGCAGCAGTGACCACAATGCCAGTAAGACAGAAAAGGAGACCAGTGAGCAGACCTCGGAGCATGTCTTTCCTTGAACATGTCGACCCCTGTTTTAGAATATTACAGTGGTCTTGATGTTGTGAGAACAAAAGCAGAAATAGTAATCATGTCAAATAGAACACCTTTCTGCTTCCTTTGTCTTGATGGAGAGTTTCTCTGAGATCTTTTGTTATCAGTAAGGGTGTGCAAATAGTGAATTTCATCTTGAATCGAATAGTGCCAAATAGTGGCCGAAAATGTCAAATATAGATATCGAATACAGAAAGTTTTATTTGAAATTGAAAGAAAGAACAAGGAAATAAAATCTGCTCATGTCTTCAAACACATAACGCGGTGCGTGACAACTACCGAAAGACTATGAATTGTCATGACACAAGCAGTTTCACATGACCTGGCTTCAGGCTCTCTTGCCGCGATGTTAAGGTGTTTCCTGCAGTTCACTGGGTAATCAACTAAAACTTTTCGCTGTTCACTGGGTACCTCAGAGCAGGGTTGGGAAGGTATCACAAAGCGATTATGACGATACCTCGATAAAGTGCAGCTCCGTGCTCTTTGAAGTATGTTAAAGGATCATCCTTTCTTGTGATTAGGGGCTCATTGAAGTATTTGTGAACCTCTTGCCTATAAGACCTGAGCTCAGTGTGCTGGTTATTTTTGGTTGCCAGCAGTTCGAGTCTCACAGAATGTTCCCTGGCCATTAGCCATGAGGCGTGGAAACAACATAATCTTTTTTAAAATGAACATGCACTCACTTTTGAACCAGCATATTGATGAAAGTTCTAACGAAAGGTGAAAATTTAATAAAGTTTAGCGACTTTAGCGTTAGTTTTTGCCATCCCACCCTAATCAAATTGCACTATTGGCCTTTGTCGCGTCTTTGATATTCGTCGTGTTGAATTATTCAAAACTTCAAATACTAGCTATTCAAAAGTCAAAACGAATTATTCCATTTGAATTCGAAACTTGAATATTTGCACATCCCTAGTTACCACTTTGCCAGAGTGCGGTTGCACATTTCCAGTTGTCTTCTGAACTTCAAAGCACTAATATTTTCTGTCATCTTTGCTCTGCACACATTTACAAGTTATTTACCTTGCTTCAATCAACATTAATGTCTCTGTGTGTGTGCATATATATAAAACATGTTTATGCTTGTGATATACCAATAAACCAAAAACCTCTTTTGCTTGTTCTTACTTCATGGGACACTTTTCTTGTTAATAAATTGTTATCTCTTGTTTTGTTCTTTTTTTTCTGCATGGGTACAGTGATCACTACAGTGGCGGACGTGATTTTAGTAAGCCTCCCTCTAACATATATTTTTACTGTGATGAAGCGTTAAAGTGTAGACATCATGGAGAGTAGAGCCGTATAGAGTGCACTCGACAATTTCATGGAGGAGATTTGCACAATACTGCCAGAAAGAAAGCTGAAGCCACAAACGAGTGCGGATAAGTGCGAGTCTCCCTTGCCTTCACTGGAACACAGAGCCGTATTGCGGTGAAGCCATGAAAAAAAAAGCATATACTCGAAGAGCTCCCCATTTTAAGTTCAATTTCCTCCTCTTAAATTTATTCCACTAAAGGCAGTGCTTTAGGGCTGCGTGCTTTTCTTTTATCTTTTAGCTTCGCAAGTTTGGAAGCGGCAGCACGATAAAGTTTGCGCGCAGGCTTTTATGGTCGCACGCTTGCATCGCCACTAGCTAGTGGAAGCTGCGCTTGCTGCCCGAGCAACGTTCGTAGCGTTAGATATGCTGACAGTATCAGAAACGCGCTTTTTAATAGATCCATGCTGAGCAGCAACAAAAACTTACCAAGTGGAGTAGAGCAATGTCCGTCGCGTTGTTCTTCGCTGCAGGCTGTGCGTGTCCGCTTCAATGCATCCTGGACGAGACGGCTTTCGGCAGCGAGAAGTGTGCGCACAGCGTCTCTCGAAGCACTTACTGTCTGTTCACGAGTATCCGATTCATTCGTGAGGCGTTTGCTATGGTCGCGTCGTCCAGGCATGGAGAGCCAGGCACAGGCGCGGACGCGCGGTCGCTATGTTTTCGCTGATACGAAAACACGGGGACTGGCAGCCGCCTGACACAATTTGGCCGGCCAAAATGCATAGCCCCAGAGAGCGCCGTGGCGCGGTGCATTGTGGGGGGGGGGGGGGGTTTATTCACTCGCCTTTGTAAATCCGCCTGCTGGTCGGCTGCCGCTGAAAGTACCAGGCCCGGATTCCTCCTCGCCACCTCCTCGCAGGAATCACCGCCTCTCGCCCACTCGTCGGTTCGCCGCCGCCGCTCAGCTCCCTTTCACCCCGGTTTCCAGAATGTTCGGCCTCAGGCGTTGACGGGTCGTGGGGAAAGCACATTCGGGTACGTACTTGCAATGCTGGGCTGACGGGCCATCAATACAATTGGCCCGTGCATCATTGTCGCCGTTGCCGGTGCTTTTGGCTGTCACAGCGAAGGCGCAAGTGTACCTTCCGTCCCTGTAGCCCGGCTCGGCCACGGTCTCCTGTAATACCTCTGTCACACGGCCACCACCGATCTCCATTTCACTCCGTTCGTCGTTTAACTCCCTGATGAAGCATTACGAGAATGGAGTTGTGGCCGTGCTACACGGCTCGGTGCAAGCTTTCGACGGTGGCCGCATGGGGCAGTAACAGCGCTGCTGCGCTCGTCGAAACGTCAATTTTTTTGCCTGTGCAGTCGCCTTTAAAGCAACAAAAACGTGTTTTTGTGTGTTGATGAAGTGCTCGGAATCACCATTGCTGTCACAGTGCTTGTGCGTGCGCCTCACACGTGCAGAAACAAATATGGCGCGACGCTTCACAGCGGCGGCTGGGCGAGGCGTTGGTGTGGAGAGTACAAGCGCTGATGTTAGAAAAAAATACAACTAAAACTTACACTACGGGACGTGAAATGCTACGCAAAAAAGAGCATAGTTTTTAAAATTATAATTGAGCTCATTAGGACGATTTTTCTAAAGCGGTTTTCAGCGTAGCAGTAGCTGGCAGGGAACGAGAGTACTCCATCGAGCCGAAATGGGCATAACCGAACTCCCTCCACCAAAAGCTCCATTTAACTTCCTCAGCGAAATGGTGACCGTGTGACATGAACCCCATCTCCCTCGAGGAAAAGACGAGGGAGTTAAACGGAGTTCACGGGTGCCCGTGTGACAGGGGTATTAGGCACCATAATTGAACCCCTCGGGAGACGTGAGTCCTTGCATCCTTTGTGACCAGCAGACAGTATTCGTTCCACCACCCGGAACTACCGCTTCCGTGTTGGCGCGGGCACGCCGGCCGCGGGGCGGGTAACAATATGAAGGTATTCGGCGAACGTACGAAGTTCGACCCCAACACCTCCCCTCCAACTGTGTTGCACTTTATCTATGACATGCGACACACACACAACCGCATATACACACATGTTCACTGACTCGACACGTGAGGCACCACTGTCACTCGTACGCCATTGACTCTGTCGCGCGCACGCGCCGACAAAGCATGTACCCCCCCCGTTAACTCGCTGTCCCTTTTATGCATCATCGTTAGCAGTCACTAACCGCGACATTGCGTCGGCATTAGCGTTTAGACACCCCTTTTTGTGTTCAATTTCCAGGTTATACTTCTGTAAGGCCAACGCCCAGCGTGTCAGCCTCGCGCTCTGCGGAGTGGTTAGAGTCAGAAATTTGAGTGGGTTGTGATCGGTAATCACCTTGATTTTAGCGTCAAAAAGCCAAGCGTCCAACTTCCCCAGTGCCCAAATGATTGCATAAGCTTCCTTTTCTATGGTGGCCCATCGGGTCTGAGTCGGGCTAAGCTTCTTGCACAGAAAAGCGATAGGGCGCTCATTACCCTCCAGTTCCTGCTGTGCCAGGCACGCACCAACAGCGTAACCGGGTGCATCTGTAGCGAGGATAAATTCTTTCCTCGGATCTGGGGCTTGCAACGCCGACGCCTGCACTAAACAGTTTTTCACCTTGTCAAAAGCTTCCTGCGCCTCTGTATTCCAAGGTAATTTCTGCGGAATACGTCGGCCAGTTAGGTTGGTCAGAGGCATAACGACTTTGGAGTACTCGGGCACGTAGTCCCTATAATAGTTGGCTAGCCCTAAGAAACTCCGAAGTTGTCCCTTCGTTTCGGGAGCCGGGATCTCCTTTATCGCCCGAACCTTCTCTGGATCGGCCCCGTGCCTGCTTGATCCCACAATATGCCCCAAGAATTTTACTTCTGCTTGTGCGAAGGGACATTTGCTTACGTTGAGCTTCAACCCTGCCTTCGCCAGTGACGCAAGCACCTTGTCCAAATGTTCCAGGTGCTCGTTCCAGTTCTCAGAGTATATCGCTACATCGTCAATGTAAGCGCAAGCGTAATGTCTATGTGAGGCCAGTACACCATTGATGACCCTCTGATAGGTGCTGGCGGCATTCTTTAACCCGATGGGCATGACTTTCCATGCGTACTGGTCTGAGGGGGTGGCAAAAGCAGTACAAACCTGCGCGTCCTCGTCGAGAGGTATTTGCCAGTAACCCCTGAACATGTCTAGCAGAGTTATGTACTTGGCCTTCGCCACCTGGTATAACAGATCAGTCGCTACGCTCATGGGAAATGCGTCTGTCTCAGTTATTTCGTTCAGTCTCCTGTAATCGCAACAGATGCGGATGCCACCATCCTTCTTTGATACGCAGACCAGTGGATACGCGTGCGGACTTTCAACCGGGTATATCAATCCCCACTGCTGGAGCTCATTTACCTGCCTCTCTACCTCGTGCACAAGCGCCACCGGCACCCTGTAGGGGTATGCACGTCTCGGTTGCTCTCCTGCTTTGATTTGTATTTTGTGTGTTCCCACTTCGCAGGTGCCGGGTTTGTTTGCGAATACCCTCGGATGCCTCGCGATTAAGTCTCGCAACTGTTCTTTCTGTGTGGGCTCCAGATGTGCTATTTCGTCAGGCTGCAGCGTCGCCTGCGCCTCTAGCCCGCATGGTGGGACCGGAACCTCTCCAAATTCCTGATCGCCTCGAATATCACTCCTACTGCAGTTACTCGGGTGTGATATGCGCGAAGCTTGTTAGCGTGAATGGTTCTGCGTGAACCGTCATCAAGCTCAACTAAAAAAATGCCAGGCCTGCGCGGAAAGCGCAGCACAGTCACAGCGAAAGCTGGAAGAGCGGCATTTTTAGAGCCCGTTCTAAACTCTCTTGGGGCTACTAATACAAGTACACTAGCAAGGTCCCCACTACGCCATAAATCACAATATTTGTGAAATTGGGAAGCACCTACAACGCGATTATTCGTCATTGTGCGCAGAAGCGAGGTTCCAGCTACACATATGTAAGGCATTATGTGCACTTTGTTTACGTGACGACTGATGTCGATGAAGAACTGTGGCTCAGCCCTTCGTAATGGGCTGGAAGCTTTAAACGGCTCACCAGTTACGTAATTCGCATTGTGTGACGTCCGGTCGCTATTTAACTCCCCCACCATGCAATATAACTTACATTGACGTGAGAAAGAGAGACAGAGAGAGGGGGGAAGAACTTTGTTGAGACCCTGAGGAAATGGATGATGGGCTCATGGGCTTCCTTGGCAACCAATGCAAGTGCACTTGCGAGGAACCCACTACGCTATAAATCATAATTTCTGTGAAGTAGGGCAGCAGCCACTATGCCATTTTTCGTCATTCAACGGAGAGCCGTGGTACCCGCTAAAAACATGTAAGGCATCATGCGCACTTTGTTGGTGTTGTGCCTGATGACGATGAAGAATTATTGCAGAGCCCCTTGTAGTGGGTTGGAAGCATCCAACAGCCCACTCGTTGCGCAATTCGCATTGTGTGACGCCTGGTTACAGAATTCGCGTTGCGTGGTGCGTGGTTGTTATTTCACTCTTCTACCACAGTAAATTACATATGTTAATGTAGTTCCTTCTGGACATGAGACCTGTATAGCGTCGTTTTGCAAGGCAGTTCCGAGCACCGGCATGGCTCTGAGGTACAACACTGGGCTCCCACGCAGAGGACCCAGGTTCGAACCCCGTTCCATCCTGGAAATTTTTTATTATTTCGTTTTTTTTTCTTATTTCGAGCGATAGTGGTTACGGACACCGGCAGCGGCGGCGGCGGCGGCAGCGGCGGCGGCGGCGGCGGACAACTACGCCACCAAAAACGGCCGTTGAAATGATCTCATAACAGCTTTCGCTGTAATAACTGTACGGTCGCAGTTTTCCGACTACAGTCATCGGTCCCTTCCATTTTGCTACTAGCTTCCCCTCTCCTTCCTTCTCGAGCCATAGTACTTGGTCACCTGTGACAAACTGTTTGTCTGTGGCCCTCAAGTTATAGCGTCCTACATACTCCTTCTGACTGACTTCACTCTGTCGGGCGGCTCCTTCGCTAGCTTCTTCCAACCTGCTTCGGAGCTTCGCAAGATATTCCGCTGCTGGCATACCTAGTGATTCCGGAACTTCCTAGTCTCCTGACCAAGTCCTTTTTAGAATCAATAGGGGCCCGTTCGGCACTCGCCCGTACATGAGCTCGAACGGTGACCGCCCTGTAGTCGCGTGTGGAACCTCACGATATGCCCATAACAAAAACGGAATCATCCTATCCCACTCGCGCCCGTGTTCACTGACTATGTGAGAAAGCATTCTTTTGAACGTGCCGTTCCAGCGTTCCACTAAGCCGTTGCTCTGCGGGTGATCAGGCGTGGAAAACCTCGGTGTTGCCCCCAGTCTTTGCAGCATCTCCTGTGCCAACCTTGACGTAAAGTTGGTGCCCTGATCTGAGCAAATTGTCTCTGGCACCCCATGTTAAGAAAATATCTGCAGTAGCGCGTCGCATGCAGCCTTTGCCGTTAGTGAACGGAGGCATACCACTTCTGGCCATCTGGTATGTAAGTCTACGACACAAAGAGCATAGCGGTGACCTCTAGCCGAAGGGGGTTCCATAAGACCGATGCAGTCCATGTTTACTGTCTGAAACGGCGCGCTGGGCCTGGTCAGGGGCGTTATCGGAACCCTATCTATCTGCCTCGTCGGAGATTTCACCTGGCATCCCTGGCACGATCTACAGTACTCCTTTACGTCTCGCGACATCTGCGGCCAGTAAAATGAGCTTTTCACCCGTTGTAGTGTTTTCCGCTCTCCTAAATGGTGAATCGTGAGCCATTTTCAGCACTTCTTTGTGCCTGTGCGATGGTAGCACTAGCTGTTTGCAGATGCGACCCGCGAGGTGTTCCTGATGATATAATAGCTCGTCCTGAACAAACATACCATGCGTTCCGGTTTTTGCCTGCGCCCAAGCGTCTCACAAAGCCGGGTCTGCTTCCTGAGCCTCACGAAACTCCTGTCGTTTGCTTTTGACCGACTCGGAACATTCGCTGTTGCTCTCCGCGGTTACGACGCACACAATCGCCCGTTGCTCCTCGCATGCCCCATCTAACAGCTCTACTACGGCTTCGGTCTCCTCGACTGCTGAACACTCGTCTGACACTATGTCACGTTTCACCCTTTCCTCGAGGAGTTGTGCGTAATCGTTGGGCGTGATCGGCGCGTCGGTGCCGCCTAGAAGCTTATCTGTGATTGCACATAGCACGGCAGACTTCACCGCCTCGGACATCACGTAAGGACTTCCTTCAGTAGCTATGAGCGGCACGTAAGCCAACTCAGCGGTTACCTGTTGCCCGAACGCTCCCGTCAACTTTATCTGCGAACCCGCGTACCATTGTACTGAGGTACCACTGCCTTTCTAATGACGCTCACTTTTGCTCCTGAGTCTACCACGGCGTTTAATGACCGACCTGAGCTCTTGAGCGTTACCGTTTCCAGTGAGGGTTGTTTCTGCTCTTTACACTGCCACAACCTGTTTGTTGTTGCTATTCCTAACCCGAATGCAGAAGCCGTCACTCTCGCTACCACTGGACCGTTTTGTTGTCGTCCTGCTGGCCTAGTGCCTTGCCTTGCACCTAAGCCCTTATTGGGGCAATTCCTAGCAATGTGGTCGGTTCCCTTGCACTCAAAACATCGCCTTTTCCACTTTCCGTCCTTGGGTGTATCTACAGATGTTTTAGCTTTCTTTTGCCACTCCTCGACATTCGCCTGCTTTTGTGCTGCCTTGCACTTTTCACTCTCCTCGAACCTCTCCGGGAGCCTAGCCACACCACTGGGTAGCAAAAAGGCCTCCTGTTGATTACAAACGACATGCGCTCTCGCTTCCGGGCTCAAACATTCTTTCAAGCGATCCGCGACCACTAGGTGCTTGAGTTCCTCGAACGTGCCTACCTTTGAACTGTGGACATAGTAGTCGAAATAATTCTCTAGGCGCACGGCAAACGGATCCCAGGATTCCTTTTCTCGCTTTTTCGATCCCGCAAATAGCCTCTTGTACTCCGCCGCCGAAAGCCTGAGACCCTCCAAAATGCTTGACTTAAGCTTAACGTAAGCTTTTCGCTCCTCTGCGCAAAGCGCGTGCACTCATCCACGGCGACCAGGAAAGCTTGGGTTCGTTTGACACCTTCACTTTTCTTCTTGAGTTCAGCGAAATCAAGGTGAACGACTTCGAATGGTATAGCTGAGTATTCTGGCATTACCATTCTGTTTCCGCGTGGTTTGTATTTTGATTTCACCATCTGACACTCATGACACGTCTTAATATAACTGGCAACGTCTGCTTTCATGTTGTTCCATGTAAATCTCTGGGTGAGCTTGTGGTAGGTCTTTGAGAATCCATCGTGACCTCCTGAATGGGGACTGCTGTGATATAACTTCAGGACTTGTGGCACTTTTGTTTCTGGGACGCACATCTTCCCATTTCGCAGTTCCATTTCTTGAGTACCCTCCCAAAGCTTCATCAAGTTAATGCTTTGTTTAGGAATTTCTTGCGGTACGTGGAGACGTGATAGTGCGTCAGCATCCTGGTGCTTCTGGCCTGGTCTATGCATTATATCGAAACTAAATTGCTGAATTTCGCTCACCCATCGAGCTATTCTGCCTTTCGGCTGTGTAAGTTGCAATAAGTACGTCAACGCCTGGTTATCAGTGAACAGGTTGAAATGTTTACCTTCCAGGTAACTTCTGAAGTACCTGAGTGACATTACGACGGCTAAAGCTTCCTTTTCTGTCGTCGTGTAGTTTTCCTGCGTTTTCGTGAACCTATAGGAATAGTAGCCGATGACATTAAGCTCTCTCCCAGGTTGCTCGTTTTCGTCCCGTTGATAAAGAATGGCGCCTGCAGCATAGTGAGACGCATCGGTGTATAGTTCGAACGGTAAATCAAAGTCAGGCAGTGTCAATACAGGGTCGGATGAGATGACTTTGACAAGTTCCAGGTAGCTCTTCTCACATTCGTTGGGCCAGACAAATGGAATTCCTTTCTTGGTCAGTGCGGTCAAACATTTTGTTTTTCTTGCAGTCTTCAATGAACGCGCGGAAGTGACCGGCGAGTCCAAGAAACACTCGTAAAGAATGCACGTCATAGTGCTTTGTCAGCTTCTTAATACGCTGCACGCTCTCCTCTTTTGTGCCCTTGGTTCGGCCGTTGAAAGTTTTTCCCAGAAAGACTACTTTCCTGCAAAAGAACTCGCTCTTCTTTATGTTGATTTTTAGTCTAGCAGCACTAAGTGCCTCAAGGACTTTCTCTAGGTGCTCTCCGTGACCTTCCCGTGTTCTTGAGTATACGATGATATCATCCACATACACATTACAAAATATAACGATCAAGTTCTTGAGGACTCCATTCATCATCTTCTGAAACCATGCTCCAGAGTTTTTCCATCCGAAGGGTAGTCTGTTGTATTCATAGATATCGAAAGGGGTGATAAATGCGGTAAACTTTTTCGTATCTTCTTTCAGCGGCACCTGCCAGTATCCTTTACACAAGTCAATGCGGGAAAACCATTGACATCCCCCAGTCTGGTCAATGATTTCATCAATTCTTGGCATTGGATAGGGGAAAAGATCAGTTTGTTTATTTAATAGTCTGTAATTCGTGCATAGACGAAATGACCCATCTTCTTTCGGGACAATTGTAATGGGCGAATCAAAGGATGAAGTTGATGGTCTGATGATTCCCGCTTCCAGCATCCCTTGGAGTTCCTGCTTCAACCAGACTTTCTTGTCGTGACTGAGGCTATATGGCTTTCTCTTGACGATAGTGCTGTCGCGTAATAAGAAGGGTACCTCAATGACCGTTGTGGCTTCCGGGTAAGAACCAATGCACAGAAGCTCTGGAAACATCAAGGGTACATCTCCGGAACATGGCTTACGATCAGCCCTATGAACGATATGAAGTTTACCGCACTCCGTCCCAATCGTCACCACATCGTTCCAGAGGATATTAACTTTCATGCGTGTCATATCAGGCCTTGATAAGATAAAATCAACGTTGACTTTGGGAACTACCATAGCTTCAACCTTGAATTTCTCGCCTTCATACTCTAGGTAAACTTCTGTCCATCTATAATATTCTCTACAAGAGCCGTCGTAGCCGCACACACGAATAGATTTTCCATGCACAATGTTGCTAGCCTTGACTAGGCTCTCGTTGATTAAACTGACAGAAGCGCCAGTGTCAATCAAAACTGGTAGAATTTGGCCATTGACTAACATCGGGACACTCAGTATTCCAGTCTTCGTGAGAAATACTGTTTCCTCAACAGTGCATCTTTCTCGAGTCAAGTCTTGATACCGCTCACATAATCCCATACTGGGATGATGGATACATTGAGTGACATTATCAGCTTCCTTCCATGATGACGTGTTCTCGACACAGTAATCATCTCTGCTGATATTTGTCGCCTTATCAGGTGTGCTATATTCTGGGGCTGTTGTATATTTCAATGCCAAGAGTAGCTCGTCCATAGAGGCGATCCACCTTGCTTGCACCTGCCTTTGGTATTACTTTGTCATACCATGCATGACAAGAGCAACGATTGATGAGTCCGCCAATGTTGGGTCAGCTACACGAAGTAACCGCCACTTTTCTAAAACATACTCCCTGATGTTAGTGCATCTCTGTCTGTAGATAAGGGCGCTATTCCAAAGCTCTACAGGATTCACCTCGAAAGCAGTTGCAAAGCTTTTCCTCCATGCTGCCCAAGAAGTGCTTGCATGAGATATTATTTGCAAGTCAAACCACTTCCGTGCGTTCCCACAGAGAAAATGCCTCATATTAAATATGCGGTCTTCATCGCTTGTCCACTGGTTTCTGGTACATGCATATTCGTAAAAATCCAGCCATACAGCGGCGCTTGACGAATTGCCGTCAAACACCACAGGTCTCACATAAACGTCCTTCTTGTCCCTCGTATTTGCAGCTTCAACAAGAAGTCCTAAAAGCTGCTCCTGCTGTGTCATATATAGCTTCTGCATTTCGAGTAGTGCGTTAATGACACCTGAAGTGTTGCAATGAGTACCGCTTTTTAGCAAGTGAGGCGCCAAATCTTCAAGAGACATGCTCACAGTCACACTACCTTGAGTGACGAGGCCATCAACGGTAGCTCCGGCTAGATTGGCAATCGTTTGCAGAAGACTCGGAGTTGTAGTGCCCTCCTGCAACTCGACGTATCGCTGGCCATCTGCCTGGAAGCCCACGATAAGAGGTCGCTCCTGATGGCGAGTGAAGTAGAACTTGATCTTCATTTGCAGGTTCTTGACCTCGGCTGCGCCAAATGTAAAGTTTTTTATGCAGACCATGCGACTGCATCGGTTTATTGAGACATTTTTAACCTCGTCGTCCTCCTCTTATGCCTTGGCCCTCCTTGCTGGCGTTAGCGATGTGGATCGCTACAATGAATAAACATGATGCGTCACAAAAAAAAGAAAACAGCGCTACCAGCGTTCTTGCTGCATTTCGGGTGATCCGGTAGGGCGAAAACGGTAATACGCTTACAGAAAAGGCAGAACTGCACAGAGGTATTTGCACCGTCGTGCGGAGGCTTCTTACTGACGTTCTTGTATTCAGATGGCAACCCGCTAGCAGGTCGGCAAGTAAAGAAGCGGGACCCATTAATTGCAAATGTGTCAAACAAAAACCATTGGCAGCGCAGCGTATAAAGAGCTCTCATGATAAGCTGAGCTGTCTCGGAATGAAACTAATCTATCGTGAGCAAGTAAGACAGAAATCTGGGGACACTAAGAGGTATTTTCTCAAAATAAACAAAGTTGATCGCAGTTAAGAAAATTCCGAGTAAAGATTTTTTTCATAAGCGTTTGCTGCTTCATTGTATCGGTATATAAGAGCAAATTTGTAGATGTATCGAAGTATCTTAAGATACAATTGGGTAGTATCGTATCGGATACAATTATTCCGGAAGTATCTTGTATCTGCATCTCAAATACTTCTTGCCTCAGTATCTTGTATCGTATCACGAGACAATTTCAAAGTATCTTTGCCCAGCCCTGCCGCGTATATATAGGCACTGGATCTTCACCTGCAATGTAGTGCCGGTGGCAGACTTCTCTTGTGTGTAGTTGAACAAGATTCGCACCATGCACGTTAGCTGAAAGCGGACTGTGAGTCTCTGTGTCTAATCTCTCTTCTGTCTCTCATTGCCCATTAGCAGTGATTTTGCTATGGGAAACACCGGCGCACATTGCATGCTTCGTCCCTCCACAGGTTTCACTTAAGTGGAGCTGAAACACCCTTCTCTACACGCTTCGGCCCTGCAATCAATCAATCAATCAATCAATCAATCAATCAATCAATCAATCAATCAATCAATCAATCAATCAATCAATCAATCAATCAATCAATCAATCAATCAATCAGTCAATCAATCAATCAATCAATCAATCAATGAAAATGAATGAATGAATGAATGAATGAATGAATGAATCAATCAATCAATCAATCATTTATTTACCACTTCAGGAAGTAGAGGGCATGGGAAGAAAAACCACTTGTGAGTTTGACTAGGCTTCCCAGCCGATTACAGTGCAGCATGCAGCGAGGGTATACAAAAAAACTGGCGTGCATTAGCATAAACCCACAGGGAGCATGCATTATTCTTGCATATAGTCAAAAAAAGAAGCCAACAGCTACACGCAATAAAAAACATCAAAGATAAGTTCAAAGCTGACATTTAGATGTCAGCTCACGAAAAAAGCTTAAAGCGCAGGCCTCCAACATGAAATATCAAAATCATTTTGCGATAAAAGATTTAACACAGAGGGCAAAGTTATTTTTAGCATCCCAAATTGCTTTTCTAAATCATCGGATTGGGACGAAGACCGCGTCCCAGCGTTTCGGCAGTAGGTGGCGATAGGTGTAAACAAACCCCCACCGACACGTCCAAAGCTGTTTTGCACGGGCTCCATTGTGCCTGCGCATTATTTTTTTTTAAATTTTAGATATATTTTCTACACCGAAGATAGGAGAGGTTAGGGCCACTTGACATGGTGCAGTGCAGTGATGCCAATGCTCTGCATATATTCAAAAAATATTTTGCTTGTATATTGCGATTATAGTGCCTTTAAATAGTTGTTTCAAGACATGTAGAATAAAATCGGCGCAAAAAATATTCGCAGTTTCGCACCGTTGTTGTAAAAAAAAAATATTCGTGAGGGAAAGGGTTAAGGTGTTAACCACCTGGGGAGAAACTGGTTCTACGCGCTCGACCCGGCCAATAGGAAGAACCCATAGTCTTTAGCGAGGTGCACGGATGCCTGCTCCTGCTCTACCCTCTGAATCACGCAAAAAAGAAAGGCACAAAGGTGCCTTTCGACCGTGGACACTTGAATCACCAGGCTATAGAATAAGCGAAAATACCGTGTTTTGCAAAGCGTTCATGACAAAGAACAATTGCACGGCTACGTTCAACTGTTGGTGCCTGTGCACAACCTTGAACAATAACATTACTTGTTTTCCAGTCGCTAATAGACGTCGCGCACGTCTTCCTTTGAAATTGTTTGCATTTATGTAAAAATTTATTGTGCCTATATTTACGACATTGAAGGTCTAAAACGTTGTTTTGCCTGCCTAATTTTGGCGCCTAAGATGCGCTTTTAAATGCCTAAATCCGAACCTCTAGTCATGACACACGGAGGGCAGCCGTCACAGCGGAGTCGTAGTAGAAATTTTATTACATAATTAGGTTATCGCAGCAGTCAAGTAAAACTTTGCCTCACTTAGTTTCACAATCTGCAGCCGAAAATGACCACTGTCGGAAGTGGGGGGGGGGGCGCTGTGGCCCCCTAACATTTCGCAGTGGGGGGAGAGGCCAGCGTCCCCCTTGTTCCCCCCCCACCTTCCCCGGTAGATACGCCTAGGGTCAGTAATCTCATCATCTGAAGGCGCGTGGCAGTGGCGTTCGCGATTGGGGGGGGGGGGGGGCTGGCGTCCCTCAGTCTGTCCGCTGTATATATATATATATATATATATATATATATATATATATATATATATATATATATATATATATATATATATATATATATATAGAGCGAGAGAGAGTGAAGTACGTTTGCTCTCAATCTGACATGATTTTTTATATTCATATAGATGATTCGATGATTAGCTTTTCAAAACCGTTGTCTGAAATCAGGGAACAATCGGTACGAAAAACACATTTTGCAGGCTGGGACGCCTTATACGGCGACAACAGAGCAGTGTTTAATAACATTTTCGAAACATTAGGCTGAAGTTTAAAAAGTTCAGCCACATTTAGCGTGTTCTTCATCTGCTCATTCCATCTGCAACCTTCACAGTGTAGGTTTGGCGTTGCAAATACGATGAGTATGAAGCACCCGCGATGGCTCTATTACCTTAAATTCGCACTTATGAAACAAGAGATGTGGCTGATAAAGCAAGGTACTTCACAGACCTCTTCAGAACAATCCGAGTGCTAATTTCTTTACTGTTGACTTCTCTACTCAGTGGCGTAGGCAGATATTCGTTTCGGGGGGAGGGGCGAGGGCACGCCCTTGATCCGACATGGACTCCGGGCAGATAAGTGCTGTTCAGTGTCGATTTGTGCTCGGTATCCCATGGAAGCAAATGAATTTTGGGAGGAGGGCACGGGCACGTATGCCACCCCGTGGCTACGCCACTGCCTGTGATATAAAGCCATTTTAAAGAAGACCAAGTTCAGTCAATTAATATTTATGGCAACCACATTGAGCTGGTTGTGTATACTATAGGGTTATAAATGACTACGACTTTATATAATACGTGTAGTTCCTTCCCTGCTACTTTTCCCGGCTTGGGTAGGGGGTGGACGGGAAAGCGGCGAATTGGCTCTTTACTCCTCCCCTCCATCTCCCCCAATTAAACACGCCTAGGTAAAGTGTGTAAGCTCAAATTTTAATGTTAAACTATCCCGCATTGTTTCCTTCTGTAGATGTCGTTAGTTGTTAGTAACTGGTCGAAATTTTCTGAGTCATGCTCACAGCACCTGCTTGTAACAAGACTCAAGAAATGACGCGTAAGTGATCCACCGCGCAATTATCACTTACGCATGACTGCGCAAAAAAAAATAATAGACAATTTTCAACACGGCGTATTGTTGGTCATTGGTTCTTCGCTGTGCATCGAAAATTTTCGGTGTGCTATAATATCGACTCCTTGTTACGCGACGTTACAAGTCTACGAAAACTCGCGGCGTTAAATGGAAGTGTGCGCAGTAAGCAACGCATTACTGTGCTGAACAATAACAGCTTTTTTGGAATAGTCATACAGTGTCTCATTCTGAACGTAATTAAAGAAGGATGCCCGCCAATCACATTGGCAGCGGCTACTTATAGCAGAGGCAGTTGTAGTATCACGATGTTGAGCTGAGTCTGCACGTACACAACTCTCTCTGAACTCATCGTTGCTAACAGACGGTAGAGAGAGAAATAAACTTTATCAGGAACAGAGACAATCCTTTCCAGGTTGGCAGCCTTCTTAGTTCAGAAGACTGTGGAGGCTGATCATCTCCCCCGTGAGGTAGATCAATTTACGGGTTAAACTTGAAAGCTGGGCTTCTCGATGTGCTCAAGACTACCGCCTTATTTACCGCCTTGTTACAAGCCGCCGCGATCGCTGCAATCTAGCATATGATAAGCAAGGTGAAGCAGGCTAATCGAAGACTAAAGTGCTAATCTTTGTCTGCTTTCCTGGCTGGGCACAACTAAAATACTCGACACTTCAACACACTCATCAACTCACAGCAGCTTGGATATGGGGCAGTGGCGATGCTATTCGTTTTCAAAGGAAAGCTAAGTTTTCTGAAAAAGTAGCGCATTTGACGGGACTATAATACGCTTACAGGTTCCCGTCCGTTTCTGCGTCGCCGATTATTATTCAGGCCATGCAGAGGAATATAAAATCATGACAGATTGCTGTAATGTTGTACATCCCCTCCTGAGCGATAGCCTCCTTTGCAATGGTCGACCGAATTTTAGACAATTGCTTATCTTGTTCTTTACGCTGCTATCGCGTCATTTTGATATGTGAGTATGAATTAGAGGCTAAGGAGGGCTTTTATAGTGTTTTTGTAATGCCTATAAATACCTATTCATGGCTTTCGTGCCTATATGCATATAAGGGCCTATAATTGCCAATTTTCAAGATTGGCGCCTATATGAACACTATTTAGCCTCAAGTTGCCCTTCCGGGTGCACATTGAGCCTGTGTTTCATTTTGGGACGCGACATTGACTGTTCGGAAATGTATGGGTTGGAACCTAGTCCTCTAGTTGAACCAACTAGCGGAAACAACCGCTAGCAGCTCTGAAATGGGACGCACCAGTGAGCATACGCCACCGCGCCGACATGGCCCGAGCAGGTGGTGAATATGAAATTGCGGAGGGCCATCTGGGGAGAGTGAAGAGCAAATGAAGAAAGAGAAGTGCGATGTGCACGCGGCTTTCGTTTAGTTAATAGCTTATTTTTTAACCCTTTCCCTACCGAAGACGAGCTCAGTTCGTCCACGCTAACAGAAGCATTTGCGGGCAGAAAATTTGGGCTACACTGATTCATTTGGCTGAGTTCTCTTTGGCTTGAACAGCTGGTGCAGTAAAAAAAATTAAAAAAAAAGGGGACGCACTCAAAGCATGCATTTTGGTCGAGAAAGTACTGGACTCTGGTAACCGGAATTAGCAAATGGCGTCCTCCTCTGGGCCACTCGGGCCAGCAGCAGCTTTTTCAAGAAAAAAGGCTACAGAGCCACAATGCACGTAACCTAGCGCTACTGAATGTAGTCCCACAATTGCGTCCATACTTTCTGAGTGAGATATATAAAATACTCTTCATTTTCTACATGTAGCCTTTTGAGACGGAACGCAGCGCTGACAAGCGAGATACACGTATTTCTTTCACGTTATACATTGTCACTGCATTTTTGCGTGCGTGAAAAAGTCGCGCCTTTTACCCGTACCTTAGACGCTGAACAGCGTTTGCGTCGAAATGCAGCGCTAGCCACCACTTTGCACGGTTACGTGACGCGCGCCGAACAGTACTACTTCGCGTAGCAGTACATGTGCAGACGCTCCGCACCGTAGCTTTCCCTTCATTGCCAAGAAAAGTTGTCCGCGAGTATACTGCGCGAGCAGACAGCGGAAGGGCAAGGTTCTCCGCGCATATTAGAAGAGGCGGCGAGCTGGCCGACGACATTTAAAAGCGCCCGTTTAGCGAGCCTTCATTTAAAAGCTCCCTACGCCCGTTGCGCTCCTCGCGCATCTCGCTTGTAATAAAGAAACGCTTATAAGCGCCTGCCGTCTGTATATAGCGCTCGCAGTTAGCTCCCTGAAGGATCCGCGCTTCATGGCGTAGTTGTTAGCGCAACGCGCTGCGAATTGAGGAGTTGTTAGTTCGATTACCGCGCTTCGGAAGCATTTTTCTGAATTATTTTTCTTTGGGACATTTATGTATATATATATATATATATATATATATATACATAAATGTGATATGTGATATATATATATATATATATATATATATATATATATATATATATATATGGTGCATGACGGCGCCGACGGGGACGGCAAAAACCAGCCGAGACTGTTCATATATTTGCTATCGCAATAAAAGAAGAAAACGCTTGTTCGCCGACATTTCGTGGAATTAATAATTTCAGTTCTCCTGCGAGTGAAGCAGCTACAGCAGAGAGCAGCATATTTTTAGGGCCGAAGGTTCTTAGGGTATCGGGGTGTCGGCGTGCATCTTGCATTGCCGTCTGCTGTCGGGACGGTCTACTTGCTTGAGTCTGAAGTCTGAAGAATGCAAGAATCGGGTTCCTTTGCGTCTCGCGGCTTTTACACGACACCGATTTAAAAGATGTCGTTAATGTAAGTTCGACTTACATACGATGAGATTGACTTATATGCAAATGATATTCTAAAAACTGTCGCTCCACCGGTGCTGACGCTAGATGTCAGAGAACAAGTACTTATACGTATACATAAGATATCTTGGCGTACTGTATCTTTGTTCTTGCTGCTCAATTATTCAAGGGGTTATTTTGATCATAATTTGATTGTCAGCATGAGTGCTATTTTTGCTGTCCTCCGTTTGCATGCCATTTAAAGAAAGCCTGCGAAACCTGGCCACGTGACTGCCCTAGTGCGCTGCCGTACTGCAGCGCTCTCAAACGCGCTTCGAGCGAAACAACCGGCGCGTGGGCCATGGCGAAATGACCGACCACGGCTTTAAGCATCGACAGCTCAGTGCGTCAATATTTCTGACGACCGCACACGGCAAGGAAACGCGTCGTCTTTTAGGAGCGATATGCTGAAAATTAATATGCATAAAACGAAAGTAATGTGGAACAATCTTGGCAGAGAACAGCGCTTTGCGATAGGTGGCGAGACACTGGAAATTGTAAAGGAGTACGTCTACTTAGGACAGGTAGTAACCGTGGAGCCGAACCATGAGAGCGAAATAACTAGAAGAATAAGGATGGGTTGGGGCTCATTCGGCAAGCATTATCAAATCATGAATGGTAATCTACCACTATCCCTCAAGAGGAAGGTATATAACAGCTGCATCTTACCGGTACTTACCTACGGAGCAGAAACCTGGAGACTTACAAAGAGGGTTCAACTTAAATTGAGGACGACGCAGCGAGCGATGGAAAGGAAAATGATAGGTGTAACCTTAAGAGACAGGAAGAGAGCAGAGTGGGTCAGGGAACAAACGGGGGTTAAGGATATCATAGTTGAAATCAAGAAGAAGAAATGGATATGGGCCGGGCACGTAGCACGTCGCCAGGATAACCGATGGTCATTAAGGGTAACTGAGTGGATTCCAAGAGATGGCAAACGCGGGAGGGGGAGACACAAAATTAGGTGGGTGGATGAGATTAAGAAGTTTGCAGGTGTAACGTGGCAGCAGAAAGCACAGGACCGGGTTGATTGGCGGAACATGGGAGAGGCCCTTGCCCTGCAATGGGCGTAGACAGGCTGATGATGATGCTGACAGTTCGCGCGCCGGTTGTTTTGCTCGAGGCACGTTTGAGAGCGCTGCAGTACAGTAGCGCACGAGTGGCGCAGTCACGTGGTTTCATTTGATATTTCGCGCGCTTTCTTTTAAAATCGTAAGAAAAATCCCCACGCAGCATGTACGTCGCCACCAAAAATTGGACCGATCCTTTTGGAGTGCCAGGACGTGATGGTATCCACTTCGTCCTAAATGAATATTAAAAAAGCTGCATAATTGGCCTTAGTTAATCAACAAACTAAGCGCAATATAAAGCATACTAAAATGACCGCCACATGACGGTAAGCCATACTCCATTGGTTGCATTCAGTCGCGGTTAATCACTTATTTAGATACTTGGTTCTATAGTTACGTGAAACAATCTGCAAACGTATTCACTGTGATTAATACGGAACCACCTTGCTATTTGACTCCCGAGACAGCACACACACGAGGCTCAGTCCAAATGCTGACTGACGTATGCCAGCAGCACGTTTATTTCAGTGATTATAAAAGCGATAAGAACGCCATCTTGTGGCGCTACATCAAGCCGTCCAGGCTGATGACAGCAACAACATAACACTCCTTCCTCCCTTAACCAAAAGTGAAAAAACAGAAATAAAAAAAAGAACACAATGAGCACTACGATGCGCAAGCACAGTGCTCAACTTGATTACTGGGGCACGTGACGCATAACTGGTTTCCGCACGCGTGAGCTGCGGCGAATTGGAGTCTGAGCAAGGGTCACTGGCTTCGGGGTATCCCCCGGCGCACTGGCACAGCCACCCGGATCACTAGAGACATGTGCCCTCGACATCCCCAGACGAAGCCCCCGTAGTTGCAGTGGTGCCGGCGGTGTCTGCTGGTTCGTAGGGCGCGGTATCATACGCAGCATCCAGAGGCCCAGCTGTTTCCAGCCTGAAGCATTTGGAGGGTCTGTGTGGGAACGCCCAGAATACTCTGACAGCTCAGGCTGCCACGGCACCGTCCGCACATGGTCGTGGTGCCGTGTCCATTGGCGGCGATCTGGTAACCGTAGCACTGCCGCGTACCCCTTGTCCGCTTCCACCGTTGCCGGTACCCAGACGGGACCTGGACGAAAATTGCGAGCGAAAACAGTCGTTGCTCGTGGTGTGGATACGGCTCCTGCCGATCCTCGGTTGACCTGTAGACTCTGGGAGATCTGTTGAGACATCACCGTGGTCCGCAAGTCAGGCCGTAGTAAATCCAATGCCGTTTTCAACTTCCGGCCCATGAGAAGTTCAGCGGGACTACAACCTGTTACTTGATGCGGAGTGGTCCGGTATGTCAGCAAAATTCTCGCTATCTGTACGTGCAAATCATCCCCTGACTGCGCTTTCTTCAACTTTTGTTTAATGGTCTGCACTGCACGCTCCGCTGCTCCATTAGATGCTGGGTGGTACGGTGGTACAAGAATTTGTCGGATGCCGTTTCTACGCAGGAAGATCTTGTATTCCTCACTCACGAACGCTGGGCCATTGTCGGATACGACTACATCAGGGAGTCCATGCGTAGCGAACATTTTTCGCAGGAAACCAATGGTGGCTGCAGTCGACGGACTGGATACGGGGAACACTTCTATCCACTTCGAGTATGCGTCGACTGCTACAAACAAGTAAGTATTCCTCAGTGGTCCAGCATAGTCTATATGAATCCGGGACCACGGTACAGTGGCTAGAATAGGGGAAGTGTGATGAGCGGCAAGCGGCGCTTACGGAGCGCATTGAAGCCGCCGCGAGGGAACCGCGAGGGGGCGCGCGCAGTCGTTTATACGTTGCTTGCACGTTGACCGGCGGTGAGTAGCGCACGCTCGTCTTCGTTTCTTTTTGTAATCTGACATTTCTTCGTGGTGCTAAGGATGCAAGCCAGGAGCTGGAAGCACTGCTGGACAATGGCAAAGTTGAAGAAGCTTCTAACATGATAAAGAAGGCTGCAAAACTTCCTGACCATGAGTACCCTGAAAAGCTGAGCCACTCGCGGCTAGTCTTTTCCATGGCAGGTTATCTTGCACGCAAAACAATCCTGAAGACTGCGTGTAAGGAATGCTTAGACGAGCTCCTCGTTCCACCAGACGAAGCTAAGGAAAACCTAGCGATGTTCACCAAGTTCTGCGACAACGGGGGCCTCCTCTACCCTTCGGAGAAGCTGTTCTCGTTATTTGACGCCCTTGAAATCACTTTTTCAATGTGGTTTAGTTACAACGAGCTGCACAGCGACAGCTTGGAAGAGCTTGTCTCCTGCTTGCAAAAAAAAAAAACGACGTCACACTGGGCTGCGCACAACATGGTCCGAGCCTCACCAAGCAGGTGACAAAGTTTTTTCTGCTCACCCGCTTGCATTTCTACACGAAGGCTGTAAACAAGGAGAGAGCGTCTTCCCGTGAAAAGAAGCGCCTGAAGCACAGGCGCGTCACTTAGGTTTACAGCCCAAGGCAGACAACGTCCTGTGATGTGCTTGTGGACTATAAAACATAACTGATCACGTAACGTTTTTCTCGTGGATAAAAACAAAAGATACGTGCCAGCTCGTATGCATTGCGCTCAGCAAAATCGATGAGCGAGAATGTATTGTTGTCTACAGATAATGAGTCACCATTCCTAATGTGTTGTGAGACCAATGTGTAGAAAATGAAATGTTTTCTTCCGAGTTACCGCTCGGAATTCTTGTGTTTGCGTTTGGTTATGTGTTAGCAGAAGTGGCTATAGTGAGTCATATATATTGTTACGAATGATGGGTGTTTATTTACAGACGAGGGCTTGAAGAGATGATGGTTCACCGAGGTAGCCGTCAAGATGTTGCAAATAATGGCTCACAACTGAGTTTGTCGTTCTCTTTACCACCCCTTGGTCACATCGCTAAAATACTTCAGTGGCGCCGCGCGCTCACTTGGAGTTCCAGAAGCTAGCATAATTACTCCGTCGCCATTTGAAGCCATGCGCGACCAACAATACTATTTAAAAAGTTGCGCACTGCCTGCGCGTGCGGATGATTCCAGTCCCCGCGCAGTGCATTTGCCTCCGCGGCCGACGTGCAAGCGTGTGCCAGCGCCACCTGGCGGCTTCCGTCCAAGGCGGCACGCGCTAGCCGACACGTTCATCACACTTCCCCTATTCTAGTCACTGTAACCACGGTCTCTCCGGGAACGGCCATGGCTTGACTGGCACCCGTCTCGGTAATCGCTGATTTTCTTGGCAGGTGCGGCATGCTTGCACGGCTGCCGTGACGTCATCATCCATGGCTGGCCACCAGACATGGCTACGGGCCACCGCTTTATTTTCGCCACTCCTGGATGCCCTTCATGTAGCAGCCGCAGCACGCCGACCTGCATAGACGCGGGCACAAACACCCTGCTTTCTAGCAGAATGCAATCATTCTGCAAACTCATTTCATGAAGGCGAGTGGCGTACTCTTTCCATGGCGCTTCTAGGGGAACTCCCCCACCAGCCCAAAGCGCTTCGCGAAGACGTGACAGTAGCGGGTCTTTGCTCGTAGCGGCAGCAATAGCTTGCGCTGACAACACTCTGGGATAACATCATTGGAGCATAAAAATCTCCGGCGGGTTCTCGATTTGAATGTCAGCTGTTGGAAGCGGAAGTCGGCTCAGTGCATCGGCGTGCGGAATGTGACCACCAGGTCTGTACTTCAACACGTAATCATAGCCCGACAGGAAGAGTGCCCAGCGGAGTAGTCGAGGTGAGCAAGTCTCTGGAATCTGCTTATTTGCCGCGAGAAGCACCAAAAGTGGCTTGTGATCGGTTGCTATCTATAATCGCCGTCCCCAAAGGTACTGCTTAAAACGTGTTACTCCGAACACAACTGATAAGGCTTCCTTATCGAGCTGGCTGTAGTTTCGCTCAGCTGTGGCCGAGCTTCTGGACGCGAAGGAGATTGGCCGCTCTTCTCCCGACGCTTCCCGCTGGGCTAGAACCGCGCCGAGACCATATGGCGACGCATCTGTGACAAGCACTGTGGTTTTCTTTGGGTCAAAGTGCGCCAATGTCGTCGCAGATGCCAATAGCTGCTTACTTTCTCTGAAGGCTTCCTCTTGAAGTGGCACCCAGGTCCACGGTGTACCGGGTACCAATAGAACATTCAATGGATTGAGTGCCGCCGACAAGCGAGGGATGAACTTCCGGTAGAAGCTGATCAACCCCATGAAGCTTTCCAGAGTTTTCACGTCTTGTGGCCTTGGTGCCGAAAGGATGGCTTCAACGTTCCTGGGGCTGGGATGCAAGCCTTCAGCAGTGATGACGTGTCCCAAGTACTCAACGCGGTCTCTCATAAATTCGCACTTTGCTAACTTCAGGCGCAAGCCGGCATCTTGTAGGCGTTTGAGAACTTGGCTTACGTTCCTCCAGTGGTCGTCGTCAGTGTTTCCTGTCACCAGGATATCGTCGAAGTAGACAACGACGTGCGGAAGGTCGCTCAGCAAATTGTCCATTTCCCGCTGGAACAACGCGGGCGCCGAAACGACGCCGAACGGAAGAATTGTGAATTGAAACAAGCCTTTCACTGTGTTAATAGTAACTACCCCCTGCGACTGCGCATCTAGCTTTATCTGCTGGTAGGCGTCCTTCAAATGAAGTTTTGTAAACTTCTTACCGCCACACAGTTTGGTGAACAGCTTTTCGATTCTGGGAATCGGGTAACTTTCAGTGACTGTGCCTGGGTTGATAGTGACTTTGAAATCGCCACACACACGTAGTCTTCCATCTTGCTTCACCACTGGAACTACTGGCGCGGCCCACTTGGAAGTCTTTACTGGGCGTATGGTGCCTTCGCGCTGTAACCGCTGCAACTCTTCGACATACCTGTCAACAAGCACGAACGGCACTGGTCGCGCCTTGAAGAATTTTGGCCTTGCTCCTTCTTGTAGCGTTATGCTGGCCAGGACTCCCTTCATCGTACCAAGGTTGTCCGAATAAACGTCGCCGAATTGTTCGACCAGGCCTTCAACGTTGCTGATTGTTTTCACGTCTAACGGCTTCAAGATGGTAATACCTAACGCTTCCATCCAGTCCCTTCCGAAAAGTGTCGGGCACGCTCCGCTCACAACTAATAACGGCAAAGTTGCCTCCCGCGTGCCGACTTTTACTGTGGCCTACATTTTTCCCAATACGGCCGATAGCTCCCCAGAATAGCTTTTGAGCCGCACGTCAGTATGTTCCAACGGCTCTCCTGGGAAAAGGGCGTTAAATTTCGCGTGGCTTATTATCGAAACACTGGCCCCGGTGTCCAGTTCCATCACTATTGGCACGTTATTGACAAGAGCTTCCATTCTCATGGGTTCCGGTCCGGTAGCACGAAGAGACCACAAGGTGTATTCCGCACCTTGCCCCGGCTCTGTTTCGGAAAGTTCATTCATGTTGTGCACGGAGCGGGAGCCCGTCCCATTCCTTCCGTTAGACGCAGCTGTCTTGCAAACCCTTGCGAGGTGGCCCTGTTGAACGCACTTGAAGCAGGTGGTGTATCGGTGTCGGCAGCGCGTCGTCTGGTGTTTGCCGCTGCACCGGGCGCACCTTAACTCCGTCATCTCTCTTGCTGGCCGTTCTACAATGTTTGCCGACTGTACCATATCTTTAGAAACGGACGGGGCGGCTAGCATGTGCGAGTCTCTTCTCGTGGTTTCTATCGCCATGACCATATTTTTCGCCGTTTCCAGGTTCAGTTCTGCACTTTCCAAAAGGCGAGTCTGCATTCCGGAGTCAATTCCTCAGACAATCTGGTCGCGCATCATTCGCTCACGCACTGCGCCAAAGTTACAATCATCTACTAGCTTGTTAAGTGCACCTACGTAGTCACTAGCGGCCTCGCCTTCGTGGCTTTTCCTCGAAAAAAACTTGAAACTTGTGACCACTTCGGAAACTTTGGGCCTGAAGTGTGCGCCGAGGGCAACGAAGATAGCTGCAAGTGTCGCATCAGTCGGTTTTGTAGGCGACAGTAGGTTCCGTACCAACGAGTATGTTGCTACGCCGCAGCATGTAAGGAATACCGCCTTCTTTTTATCCTCGGCCACATCGTTCGCAGCGAAGTCAAGCAAAACACGCTCGCGATATTCCGGCCACTGACTTGTGCTTGCGTCGAACGCTTCCAGTCAGCCCACGGACGACATTCTTGTTTAATCCAGGCGCGGGTGCTTTCTGCGGCGCCCAACTCGCAGATTTTATCTCTCGTCGCCAGTTGTCATGTTCTCCCGAGACACCACACACACGAGGCTCAGTCCAAATGCTGACTGACGTATGCCAGCAGCACGTTTATTTCAGTGATTATAAAAGCGATAAGAACGCCATCTTGTGGCGCTACATCAAACCATCCAGGCTGATGACAGCAACAACATAACAATATATGTTGAGTTTTTTTTAGGTCTCCGTAAATTTTTCGCTGTTGCAAATCACGAGATAGTCGGAGGCATAAGTGGCAGTAGTAGGAATAGCAGTGGTATCCTCCAACGCTTTGTGTCACTACAATACGCCTGAGACAATTTTCGACGGCACTAGTTCTCTCGGTGAAAACATTTCAAAAGATTGCACGTTCGTGAATATGTTGCTAACGAACGCTTTGCGCCAGCCGATAAGTAGAATATAAAAATCATTGCAGTTTTAAGCCCTCAATGTAAACATGAAGAAACATGATGCGTCACAAGAAAAAAGAGAAAAAATCACAGCATATCCACGGAGTGAATGATGATGAGGGGGCGAAGCTGCGAAGGTTCATCGGTAAACCGTGAATCTTCCGTGAATTCTGCCCAGTACATCATCACCTACGTGAGATCGGGCGCGTTTATAATAAAGGTTCGATGAGAGTTATGACGACTTGCAGCTCACTTTAATTTTATATGTACGCTGTGAATTTTCATTGTTTAGAAAACCATTGCTTTAGAAAACATCTGGCGTCTTTCGTTAAGCAGTTGGCTTCTTTTCGTTTTGCTTTAGAAACATCTGGTGTCTTTTCGTTTTGCTTTTAGAAAACATCTGGCGTCTTTCGTTAGTTTATTTCATCAATCGACGGCGTTTTGAACCAAATTTTTATTGTTTATTCACGCACAGTAGAAATCTGACCAGGCACTGCCTTGAAGGTAAACAATGGCTGCTAATGGGAATGCGAGACAGAAGAAGTCGGCTTTAAGCTAACACATACACTTCTACTAACGTTTCCTACTGGAACATGCCAAGGGCTGCTAATGGGGAATGAGACAGAAGGATTCGGCTTTTAGTTAACGCGCACGCTGCGAATTTTTTATTGTACAACAACGCACAGGAGAAATCTCCCACCGGCACCACCTTGGAGGTCAAGATCTGGTACTAGCGTTAAGACTGGTTACGCACTACTACGAGGGACGAACGGGTGCCGCTTTAAGGAGCTTCGCCCCTAAAACAGCGCTACAAGCGTTCTTGCTGCATTTCGGGTGATCCGGTAGTGCGAAAACGGTAATACGCTTACAGAAAAGGTAGAACTGCAAAGCGGTATTTGCACCGTCGTGCGGAGGCTTCTTACTGACGTTCTTGTATTCAGATGGCAACCCGCTAGCTGGTCGGCAAGTAGAGAAGCGGCACCCAATAATTGCAAATGTGTCAAACAAAAACCATTGACAGCGCAGCGTATAAAGAGCTCTCATGATAAGCTGAGCTGTCTCGGAATGAAACTAATATATCGTGAGCAAGTAAGACAGAAATATGGGCACACTAAGAGATATTTTCTCAAAGTAAACAAAGTTGATCGCAGTTAAGAAAATTCCGACTAAAGATTTTTGTTCATGAGCGTTTCCTGCTTCATTGTATCAATATATAATAGCAAATTTGTAGATGTATCCAAGTATCTTAATGATGATGATGATGAAATGAACTTTATTTGGTCCTGGAGAACCCCGATCAGACAACCCCCGAAGGGGGGTCCGCCGCAGTTGCTGGCCGCGCCTCCGCCGGTACTGGAAGACCGTACCTTAAGATACAGTTGGGAAGTATCGTATCGGATACAATTATTCCGGAAGTATCTTGTATCTGTATCTCAAATACTTCTTGCCTGAGTATCTTGTACCGTATCGCGATACAATTTCAAAGTATCTTTGCCCAGCCCTGCCCCGTAAATATAGGCACTGGATCTTCACCTGCAATGTAGTGCCGGTGGCAGATTTCTCTTGTGTGTAGTTGAACAAGAAAGATTCGCACCATGCACGTTAGCTGAAAGCGGACTCTGGGTCTCTGTGTCCTATCTCTCTTCTGTCTCTCATTGCCCATTAGCAGTGATTTTGCTGTGGGAAACACCGGCGCACATTGCATGCTTCATCCCTCCACAGGTTTCACGTTAGTGGAGTTGAAGCAATCTTCTCTACACGCTTCGGCCTTTCAATCAATCAATCAATCAATCAATCAATCAATCAATCAATCAATCAATCAATCAATCAATCAATCAATCAATCAATCAATCATTTACCACTTCAGGAAGTAGAGGGCATGGGAAGAAAAACCTCTTGTGAGCTTTACTAGGCTTCCCAGCCGATTACAGTTCAGCATGCAGTGACGGTATACAAAAAAACTGGCGTACATAAGTATAAACACTCAGGGAGCATGCATTATTCTTGCACATAGTCAAAAAAAGAAGCCAACAGCTACACGCAATAAAAAACATCAAAGATAAGTTCAAAGCTGACATTTAGATATCAGCTCACGAAAAAAGCTTGAAGCGCAGGCCTCCAACGTGAAATATCAATATTATTTTGCGCTAAAAGATTTAACACAGAGGGCAAAGTTATTTTTAGCATCCCAAATTGCTTTTCTAAATCATCGGATTGGGACGAAGACCGCGTCCCAGCGTTTCGGCAGTAGGCGGCGATAGGTGTAAACAAAGCCCCACCGACGCGTCCAAAGCTGTTTTGCACGGGCTCCATTGTGCCTGCGCATTATTTTTTAAAATTGTAGATACATTTTCTACACCGAAGATAGGAGAGGTTAGGGCCAGTTGACATGGTGCAGTGCAGTGATGCCAATGCTCTGCATATATTCAAAAAACATTTTGCTTGTATATTGCTATTATAGTGCCTTTAAATAGTTGTTTCAAGACATGTAGAATAAAATCGGCGCAAAAATATTCGAAGTTTCGCACCGTTGTTGTAAAAAAAATTCGGCAGATTCCACGTACCGTGGGAGTCGTTGTTATGCGAAGCATGCGGCAAGGAGGTGACTGTGGCGTAACTTTTTGCTGAGCGACACGTTGCAAAATGACGCTAAAGATTTCTATAAATTTTATATGCACACATATATATACATATAGAAGAGCCGCATATGTGTTATATAATCAGTTGTTTACGGTTGGGTAACGCTGCTAATGGCAACGTGGGTATTACCAACTTTAGAAGCGGTAAGCTGATATGTAGTGCTTCTACGTGTCCCGAGAACGCACGCACGTTTCACGAACCCGTTTGCATGTGTGCAAGACGTTCTTGACAGTTCATGAACAAGGGCATCATCACCGTGATCTGTGAGCACCAGCAACTGGTCATGACTTGTTATAAGATCCGGTCGTGATCGTGGTGACGAGGGGTCCATGTGTAGTGAAGTATGTGGTATAGTAAAGCTGTTGGAATTCGTGTATGTCTCGGTCATTTCGTCGACAAATTCTCTGTCGACAGAGCCGGCGACATGTCGGAACCTAAAGCCACCCTTCGCGTTGGAGAGGTATAGGCCGTCAAGGCCGGTAGACCTGGATAGTGCTACGTAGACCAACATCAGTGGATGGTGTTTGTCGTATTCGTAGACGACCTGGGCGTATGTGGCCTACGTAGCCTAGTCTACAAAGCGGCTGTCAATCAATCTGGCATCATCCTCGGTCAGCATGAGGCCATCGCCCAGCCTCGTAAGAAATGAAAAGGACACTGCGTCGTTGTGGTGGACGAAGTGCGCTTTACTGTGCGGTGATGTGGATATCATATATAACTTTCAATAATATATTCCTCCGGGGTCGAGCAATGCTTCAATATAGCTTGCTGAATCATAGGAATACAAGCGTAATGTTTATTTGACTGCTATAAAAGCGGAGCCAACACTGGAACTACAGACGTTAATCTGGTATGACGCTTCTACCGTAGGAATACACATCGTAGGAGTATCATGTAGTGTTTATTGCTTTCTTGTAAAGTTAGATAGCCAGGACCACAACCACAATTGACGTTGCACCGCTTTACGCCTGCATAGGCTGTTTTTCCAAACGAGTTTATAGACCTGACGTGGCTCTGTGGTAGAATATCTGATTGCCACGCAGAATTCTTGGGTTCGATTCCTGCTGGGATCCCAATTTTCATTCTTCCCATTCGTTGAGTCAACGCTGCCGATGTTGGTTGTCCTTGAGAGAGAGAGAGAGAGAGAGAGAAACTTTATTTGCGTATAACGCGGAGCAAAGCAAATGGTCGGGCCCCTATTCCAGGGCTCCGCTGGCCCTTGCCATCTTCTCTGCCCGTTGGATCAGACAAAGCTGATCATCAAAGGCCGAGCTGGACAGCAGTGCCTCCCATTTTTCCTCTGTGTTATTCATGTTGTGGTGTTCTTCGTTGTGAAGTGTACACTCCCATGTAATGTGAAACAGAGTTGGTGGGGCCCCGCACCACGGACATATATCTCTGTATGCTGTGGGGTAGAATACATGTAGCCTGTGTAAGTTCGTGTATGTGTTTGTCTGGAGTCTGCGTAACGCCGCAGATTCCATTGCTGTGAGGTTCTTATGCGGTGCTGGATAGAGTTTTCTATTCTCCCTGTAATACTGAAGAATTGTAGCAAAATTAGGGTCTAGGGGCGTTGGGTCCTCTATTGCAGTGTGCAAGGAAGCTCGGTGATTTGTGAAGCCTCGAGCCGCCTCATCCGCAAACTGGTTCCCGGTGACGCCCGCATGCCCTGGCGCCCTTGACGATCTAGCATTTAAGTTACCAATGTCTGTTCTCGCCGCTCCTGGGTAGATATAAACTGTCAATCACCTGTGGCGCATACCCGTACACCGCGGCCCGTACACCGCGACACGTGTCTAGTGTAAAGGGTTTGACGACGTACGCGACAGGATTTTAATGTTATTCATGTCATGACCTGGCAATCATATTCGTCAAATCCTCTTACTCTCCCATGCCAATTTTGGTCTACACCAAGTTAAGGAGGCGATCGTGAGAGCACCCAGACGTAGGCGGCTAGATAGATAGATAGATAGATAGATACGTAGATAGAAACGCTCAAAGTGCCAGAGGTTCGCTAAGAAATGCTTCGCATTTAAAAAATATTCGTGAGGGAAAGGGTTAAGGTGTTAACCACCTGGGGAGAAACTGGTTCTACGCGCTCGACCCGGCCAATAGGAAGAACCCATAGCCTTTAGCGAGGTTCACGGATGCCTGCTCCTGCTCTACCCTCTCAATCACGCAAAAAAGAAAGGCACAAAGGTGCCTGTCGACCGTGGACACTTGACTCACCAGGGTATAGAATAAGCGGAAATATCGTGTTTTGCAAAGCGTTCGTGACACAAGACAATTGCACGGCTACGTTCAACTGTTGGTGCCTGTGCACAACCTTGAACAATAACATTTCTTGTTTTCCAGTCGCAAATAGACGTCGCGCACGTCTTCCTTTCAAATTGTTTGCACTCATGTGAAAATTTATTTTGCCTATATTTAAGATATTGAAGTTCTACAACGGTGTTTTGCCTGCCTAATTTTGGCGCCTAAGATGCGCTTTTAAATACCTAAACCCGGCCTCTAGTCATGACACACGGAGGGCAGCCGTCACAGCGGAGTCGTAGTAGAAATTTTTTTACATAATTACGTTATCGCAGCGTTCAAGTAAAACTTTGCCTCACTTAGTTTCACAATCTGCAGCCGAAAATGACCACTGTCGGAAGTGGGAGGGGGCGCTGTGGCCCCCTAACATTTCGCAGTGGGGGGAGAGGCTAACGTCCCCTTTGTCACCCCCCCCCAGCCCCGGTAGATACGCCTAGGGTCAGTAATCTCATCATCTGAAGGCGCGTGGCAGTGGCGTACCAATTCGTTTGCGTTTGGGGGGGGGGGGGGGCTGGCGTCCCTCACTCTGTCCGCTGTGTTATATATATATATATATATATATATATATATATATATATATATATATATATATATATATATATATATATATATATATAACGAGAGAGAGTGAAGTACGTTTGCTCTCAATTTGACATGATTTGTTATATTGATAGAGATGATTCGATGATTAGCTTTCAAAACCGTTGTCTGAAATCAGGGAACAATCTGTACAAACACATTTTGCAGGTTGGGACGCCTTATACGGCGACAACACAGCAGTGTTTAATAACATTTTCGAAACATTACGGTGACGTTTAAAAAGTACAGCCACATTTAACGTGCTTCATCTGCGCATTCCATCTGCAATCTTCACAGTGTAGGTTTGGCGTTGCAAATACGATGAGTATGAAGCACCCGCGATAGCTCTAGTACCCTAAATTCGGACTTATGAAACAAGAGATGTGGCTGATAAAGCAAGGTACTTCACAGACCTCTTCAGAACAATCCGAGTGCCAATTTCTTTACTGTTAGACCCCTCTAATCAGTGGCGCAGGCAGAAATTTGTTTCGGGGGGAGGGGCAAGGGCACGCCCTTGATCCGACATGGCCTCAGGGCAAAAAAGTGCTGTTCAGTGTCGATTTGTGCTCGGTATCCCATGGCAGAAAAAGAATTTCGGGGGGAGAGGGAGGGCACGGGAATGTGTGCGACCCCGTGGCTACGCCACTGCCTGTGATATAAAGTATCTTTAAAGAAGACCAAGTTCAGTCAATTAATAATTATGGAAACCACATTGAGCTTTGTGTGTGTACTATAGGGTTATACATGACTACGAATTTATATAATACTTGTAGTTCCTTTCCCTTCTACTTTTCCCGGCTTGGGTGGGGGGTGAAAGGGAAAGCGGTGAATCGGCTCTTCACTCCTCCCCTCCGTCTCCCCCAAGTAAATACGCCTACGTAAAGTGTGTAAGCTCAGATTTTAATGTTAAACTATCCTGCATTGTTTCCTTCTGTAGAAGCCGTTAGTTGTTAGTAACTGGTCTAAATTTTCTGAGTCATGCTCACAGCACCTGCTTGTAACACGACGCAAGAAATGACGCGTAATTGATCCACCGCGTAATTATCACTTACGCAAGACTTCGTAAAAATAATAATAGACAATTTTCAAAACGGCGTATTGTTGGTCATTGGTTCTTCGCTGTGCATCGAAAATTTTCGGCGTGCTATAATATCGGCTCCTTGTTACGCGACGTCACAAGTCTACGAAAACTCGCGGCGTGAAAATGAAGTGTGAGCAATAAGCAATGCATTACTGTGCTGAACAATAACAGCTTTTTTGGAATAGTCATACCGTGTCTCGTTCTGAACGTAATTAAAAAAGGATGCCCGCCAATCACATTGGCAGCGGCTACTTATAGCAGGGGGCAGTTGTAGTATAACGATGTTGAGCTGAGTCTGCGCGTACACAACTCTCTCTGAACTCATCGTTGCTGACAGACGGTAGAGAGAGAAATAAAACTTGAAAGCTGGGCTTCTCGATGTGCTCAAGACCACCGCCTTATTTACCGCCTTGTTACAAGCCGCCGCGATCGCTGCAATCTAGCATATGATAAGCAAGGTGAAGCAGGCTAATCGAAGACTAAAGTGCTAATCTTTGTCTGCTTTCCTGGCTGGGCACAACTAAAATACTCGACACTTCAACACACTCATCAACTCACAGCAGCTTGGATATGGGGCAGTGGCGATGCTATTCGTTTTCAAAGGAAAGCTAAGTTTTCTGAAAAAGTAGCGCATTTGACGGGACTATAATACGCTTACAGGTTCCCGTCCGTTTCTGCGTCGCCGATTATTATTCAGGCCATGCAGAGGAATATAAAATCATGACAGATTGCTGTAATGTTGTACATCCCCTCCTGAGCGATAGCCTCCTTTGCAATGGTCGACCGAATTTTAGACAAATGCATATCTTCTTCTTTACGCTCCTATCGCGACATTTTGATATGTGAGCATGAATTAGAGGCTAAGGAGGGCTTTTATAGTGTTTTTGTAATGCCTATAATTACCTATTCATGGCGTTCGTGCCTATATACGAATAAGGGCCTATAAATGCCAATTTTCAAGATTGGCGCCTATATGAACACTATTTAGCCTTAAGTTGCCCTTCCGGGTGCTGATTCAGCCCGTTATTCAATTTAGGACGCGATTTTGACTGTTCGGAAATGTATGGGTTGGAACCTAGTCCTATAGTTGAACCAACTAGCGGAAACAACCGCTAGCAGCAGTGAAATGGGACGCACCAGTGTGCATACGCCACCGCGCCTACATGGCACGAGCAGGTGGTGAATACGAAATTGCGGAGGGCCATCTGGGGAGAGTGAAGAGCAAATGAAGAAAGAGAAGTGCGATGTGCACGCGGCTTTCGTTTAGTTTATAGCTTATTTTTTAACCCTTTCCCTACCGAAGACGAGCTGAGTTCATCCACGCTAAAAGAAGCATTTGCGGGCAGAAAAGTTGAGCTACCCTGATTGATTTGGCTGAGTTCTCTTTGGCTTGAACAGCTGGTGCAGTAAAAGAACAAAAAAAGAGAACGCACTCAAAGCATGCATTTTGGTCGAGAAAGTACTGGACTCTGGTAACCGGAATTGGCAAATGGCGTCCCCGTCTGGGCCACTGGGGCCGGCAGCAACTTTTTCAAGAAAAAAGGCTACAGAGCGACAATGCACGTATCCTAGCGCTAATGAATGTAGTCCCACAATTGCGTCCGTATTTTCTGCGTGAGATATATAAAATACACCTTCATTTTCCACATGTAGCTTTTTGAGATGCAACGCAGCGCTCACAAGCGAGATATATGTATTTCTTTTACTTTATACATTGTCCCTTTGCGTTATTGCGTGCGTGAAAAAGTCGCGCCTTTACCCGTACCTTAGACGCTAAACAGCGTTTGCGTCGAAATGCAACGCCAGCCATCACTTTGCACGATGTGCGCGCCTTCGTGCCTCCGTCGGAGGCACGGAGGCGCGTACATGAAAGCTCCCTACGCCCGTTGCGCTCCTCGCGCCATCTCGCTGGTAATAAACAAACGCTTATAAGCGCCTGCCGTCTCTGAGTCCTGCCAGCGGTAAAGGGTGTGTATATACACTCCTAATCAAGTCCTGGTTAAAGTGGTAGTCTATAGCCCGGAAACGAGACGAGAAATCTAACGCCTATAGACAGTTTCTTTAACCAGCACAACCTGTTGGCGGCGCCGCCCGTAGCCGTCCCTCGGCGTAGTAGCTTTCTCAGCGGCTAATCTCATAGGCGGGACTCAATATAGGCAGGAGATTTTTCGTGTCGAATCCCGACTAGTTAAGGCCGCCTGTAGACATCTCCTTGTTCCAGGTGACCAGGTGTCCTGGCTACGGGGAGTCCTACCTACGGTGCATCCCAGCTGCTGCTCGTCCTAGCTATAGGCGGTGTACGAAGCGGCGAAAAAGAAATTAGATTTTAGGTCACCTTTTAAGCTGTATTCGGGGTATTTGGAGAGTTACACACATGTTTTATGACATACATATTCCATACACACATATTACAATCAGAAGTAAACCACAGGAAAATTCACAATAAACACACGCGAATTCGAACTCGCGAACACTCGATCAGCAGGCGCGTACGCTAGCCACTACACCACATTTTTAGGGCCGAAGCTCCTTAAGGCGGCACCCGTTCGTCCCTCGTAGTCGTCATCGTCGTAGTAGTCCGTAACAAGTCTTACGCTTTGACCTCCAAAGTGGTGCCGGTGGGAGATTTCTCCTGTGCGTTGTTGAACAATAAAAAATTCGCAGCGTGCGCGTTAACTAAAAGCCGAATTCTTCTGTCTCTCATTCCCCATTACCAGCCATTGGCATGTTCCAGTAGGAAACGTTAGTAGAAGTAGAAGTGTAAGTGTTAGCTAAAAGCCGAATTCTTCTGTCTCTCATTCCCATTAGTAGCCATTGTTTACCTCCAAGGTAGTGCCTGGTGAGATTTCTCCTGTGCGTGATTAAACAATAAAAATTTTGTTCAAAACGCCGTTGATTGATGAAATAAACCAACGAAAGACGCCAGATGTTTTGTAAAAGCAGAACGAAAGAACGCCAGATGTTTTTCTTAAAGTGTAGTAGTAGTAGTTGTATGTAGCCACCTCGCCCGATCGTCAACGGGCGAGGTGGACCGGCAACGGCGCGAGGACCCTGCCGTACGAGAGTTAAATCACACTAAAAGACATACTTTGCGGGCGATACACTCTAGTGAGCTTTCAACTTTTCGTCTTAATGTACATGATAAAGAAATTATTTCTACGAAAAACGCAAGGCACACCTTGAGCAATATATTTGGTTTTGGGACGCTAAATGGAACCATGAGGCGATGCGAAGCCGGAGCACTTGCACGATCTTGTTCCGTTGGCTTTCGTTGGGCATGCTACCGACCTCGCGTCGTGGAACGCGCGTCCTGTCTTCCCTCTAGCCTTGCCTTTAATTCGCACAGGGCGAGCGGGGAATGCGGTCGCTCTTGGCGCTCTTTCGCTCGGGAGCGGACTTCTTCCTTGCATTTCACCGATCACAAGTGATAATGAAGGGACCACGTAAACCAACAGTACAATAAAAGTTTGATGTTTAATATATACACGATGTTTCACACTCTTTATATTATGTACTGGGCGCATTTCACGGAAGAGTTTCACGGTTTACAGATGATTCCCTCCGTAGCTTCGCCCCACTCATCATCATTCACCCCGTGGATATGCTGTGATTTTTTTCTTTCTTTCATGGTATTTATCACACTTAGTATTGCAGTGCACAATAATAGCACAAATAAAGCAAGCAAAAGTATAATCACATAGTGACAATATGCGCTCAAGCGTTACTAAGTGCCCACTCGATGGCTAACACAACGTGCAGTAGAACGCCGCGGCCACAGCGATAAAAGTACGGGGGTTTATATGCACCAATGTGTCGGTACACGCTCTGGCGTATTAGTGCAGTGGAGGTCGTTATTATGCATGTAGCGTTCACTGATACCTAAGGAGACATTTTTCAAATGACATTCGTGAAACTATATACGGCGTCACTCAAGTTATTGCTGGCAGCATGCTTCAAGCGAATTTGCGTGCTTGGTAAAGAAGATAGAACTGTTCCGCATACATTTGGCACTGGCGCCTCAGCGACATTTAAAGAATTTTGACGTGCATAATATCCGAGTTCTATTCATGTTGGCCGTCAGCCTGTTGCCGTTCGTGGACTGAACGAGTTTTCAACGTCAAGATTCGCTTGCTGTGGAACGTGTGCTTGGAATCCATCTACGGCAACCGCACACCGACGTAACCGATTACCGACGGAGAATCACCGTGTTCTCAGTAACGTCGCTGGCCGCTTCACCGCCGATGGTCACCAGGCCGGTAGCCGATATCGTCACTAAGCCTATTCAGTTTATTTCGAAGCCGTAGTCGACCGTGCTTCAGAACAAACCGCTCACGCTCATATGCCAAGATGTTTTACCTGTTACCGTCGTTGGCTCGACCCTCTCCCCGCAATAATTACACACTGAGATGAACATGCGCTGATAATCGTGGTATTGTCAGCCATATATACAATATGCGAACACGCCCGAGCAGGTGCGGTACGCCGTGCACGCACTGCAGATGAAATTCACTTGTAAAGGAACTCCTCTTCGCTCTAAACGTTGGATAGTGCACGTCGCTTCCCCTCAAATGAATGACATTATACCAGTAGACATTATTTCAGCTTCAATGAAAAATGTGGCCGACACTTGCGTCGACCATGGAAGCGAGGAGCTGGCGCTGAATGCATGCAGCTACGCGGTCGCTCGGCGGACTGCGCCCCGGAGGAAATGCCGTTTATGTTGGACGCCACTCGCGCGACGTACGTGACTCGTGAATTGGGCTTTGCACGCTGGAGACGCGGCTCGCCGTTTGCCGTTCTCAGGCGCGCAGTGCGCAGGCAGGAATATGATGCTAACATGGACTGGATCTTATATCCGGCAGCACTTATCGCAGAAATATTTGTGGCGTTCTGTTACGTCTCCATCAGTGGCTATATTTTTGAGAACTTCTAGATTCACGCTGATATAGCGGTTCCGCCGCGCTATTTAAATTACCTCATACTCGTCTCAAAGCTGAGATCGCGCTAAAGTCACACTGGATGATGCTATATTTTTCACATAAGTTTACTGAAACATTTTCTGGAAGCCCGAGTCCATGCAATGTACTAAGTATAGTATTGGTGCGAACGGCACTTTCATGGGTATGCAGTGCCTAACTGTGTACAAGTCTCACCTTTTGATAAATTTTTGACAAATCTCGCCGTGAATAATACGGCTGAACACGCAAACATTTACGAGCTACATCCACACAGCTGCATTTGCCTGCGCACGCGACTGGGGAATGTTAGTTGTGCTAGAGTGCATGGGATAGCCTTTTGGAGTGTTTTACGTATACACGCACTTAATTTTTTATGTGCGGATTATTGAGAGGCGTTGCGTACAGCAGAAATCCAGAACATAGTAGAGTGGTGCATTAATGGAAAATGAATTTGACACCATCGAGTAATAGGTTCTAGTGTTGCAGAGTTTGCGCGGATTATTTTATTGCGCACATACAAAGCGGTTGCGCCTCAGTGTGGCAGTCGTTGCGAGGAACTGAAGCTGCTAAATTATGATATATTATCGTAAGGAAGTCAACGTAGAGTGGCCATTTGTCGAACATGAGGGTGTTTAACGAATTCTGAACTTTTTTAGCCAATGCGGCGATGTTATTACGAGGTACACCCACAGGCGTGCGCACTTCGCTCTGGCACATTCCAGAGGATGGTAATTTAATTATGCAAATATTGTTTTCCAGACTTAGACAATGCCTACCGCGGATTTAAGAGAAAAGAGTGAATGGTATTGCGAAATCTAGAACACCTCGTGGAAGCCCTAGTGCCTGCATTTGATTTCGACAGCATGCGGTTACTAATAGTAGAGCATTAAATTAGATATATACATTTCACGGCAAACGATTCGAGCATTTGTCCAAGGAAGCATTTTTTTTCATCATTACCAGCCTATTTTATGTCCACTTGAGGACGAAGGTCTCTTCACTAATCCCCCATTGATGCTATCTAGCATCTTCATTACTATTTTTCTGTGTTTGTGGCATGCACAAGAGCGAAAAAAGCAGTCAGGTTGCGGTATCCATAATGCGGACTCCCTTGACGTCAAGTGGCACGCCGTGTAGTGGTCGATTGCTGGCTAACAGAGTTTTACAATTGTGTGCGCAGACGTTGCGATGGCTGGGCACGTACGCTATACTGTATTCGGAAAGTAACCTGCGTACACAAGTGTCTAGTCTTTCACAGATGCGCAGTGGCAACAAACACAAGAAATTCTGCACACGAAGCTCTGGGTAGCGTATGCTAATACTGCCTAATTTTAACCACGTAGATTTTTTAACGTGAACCGATTACATCACATAGGAGCGTTTTTGCGCTCATTTACCCCTTGATGGGTACCTAGATTGACCACTAACAGTGAGCTTGGAAACTATAAGCATGTAGTGCGTTTAGACATGAGTATAAAAATTCGCATCGTTTTTTTTTAGTAGCGGTGGTTAAAGCATGGACGCACCGCGTTCCCCATAAATGTACCGTTCAGCGGAATCATTTGAGAATGACTTGACGGATCATACCAGCTTCATAGTTCAACAGTACCTGCTGTGTCTAGCGTGTATAAGCATGCGAGAAAGAGGTACTGCTCACGTGTAAAAATAAGTATTTATTGTAACAAAAGACAAACAGCGCTAGTAGCAATGCTCAGCGCTGAAGGAAACGATAAACGTGCCATCGGATGTTTTTTCGGACAAATATATTCTGGTGCTTAACGAATAACTTTGATCTTGTCAATGACTTCAGCAGCTTCCTGCCGTTAAAACACCTGGGAAACAACTGGGTTCATTATACTCAGCACAAGACGAAGTATTGAGAATACACAATTGGATATGTGAGGTCCTTAATATAGTACATCGTCAAGCACCAAATAAGGGCTTTCTCTAGAAGTGTGCCAACCGAAAGTTTCACATTCCCTTGCACTTGATCGCAGTAGAACGCCTTGTTGTCGTACTCTCTCCAAATTACTCCAATATGTCGTACTCTCAGGCGATGGGCGGGCTGCTGTCATGTCATCCTGACGGAAAAAAAAGAAAAGCAGAGGATACATGCGACGTTTTGTTCTTAGATCACCTGGTGTTTTCGCCCGTCACACATAAACTGTAAACGGACGTTTTCAATCTGTTATACACCTTGACGAATTTTGTGTAGACAGCGTCACAGAAGTTACAAGTATGAAAGTGTTTTCAGAAGTTGCTAATGAAGCTTTTTAATGGTGTTTTAAGCATAAACTTACTACAGCTATGAGAAAAAGCTTAGCATGATTTCCTCAGAAATACTCATCGATCTCCACGAAATACATGCAGGCATTGCACATCTGACCGAGTGTGACTGTGACCTTGTTGAACTTCTCCTTGAAACTTCCAGTTTTTCTTAAAAGTGAAGCTCTGTTTCGAATGTCGGCTGCATGTGAAAACCACAGCACAGTCGCAATTTGATGAGAATCACGTACGTACAAAGAAAGCAATTTTACAATAGACTCGCGATTCATTCGTTAAGTAAATAAAGTGGCAGGCAAACTTGGCTTAAAACTTGGTTGCACAATATTGCACAATACTGCAACAGCACAATATTGCAAACGAATTTTCTTCAATACCAGGTGAATGACAGTCACGGCGAATATTTGAATGGTAGCAGCCAGTGCATGATTAAAAATTAATTCGCTGCTGCAGGTCAATGCTCGGCTGCGGCGGCAATATTTAGATCGGAGTGAAAAGCAAAAAAAAGGAAAATGAATAAAAACACAAAAAGAAAGATCGTGTGTTCAGTCACGGAATTTTAAACAACGCCACGGCCGGTGTTGCTGCTGCTGCTGCTGCTGGAAAACCTGCAAGGTGTGCGCTCCTTGCCAGTTGCTCGATAAAACTGCGCCTGGCTCTTATGTCAGAAGGTTTTGTCACCTGCAAAGGTATTCAAATTCTGTGTATACTATCACGAGGATGAACAAAAATTATATCCCTTATTGCGACTGCTGCCTGAACTTCACTTCTCTGTAATAACATTAACAATGAGCAATCCAACATAAATAATAAGATGCCAACGAAAACAACAATACTTTTATGCACCCACGGTTATATATCGCTGTTGCATCGCATGAAATGATAGATGAGAGAAGAAAAATGCCATCAACTAGCTAACGTCTAATTACATACGACGCAATACTTTACCTTCATCGAGATCAGCACTTTTCACAGGCACCACAGCTCGTGCATGATGCACTGATGTACTAGTCCACACTTGACTTGGCACTGCATAAGACCAATGGGCAAATGTGACGCGAAACCACAGAAATCATTGAAGGGGCACAGTAAATACGCAAGTGTATTCACGAGCATGAATGAGGCTGGCTTTAAAACTTGTTAGAAATTACGCAGGAAAATGCGTTTTAAAGACTGTCGCTATTCAGAAAGTCAAATTGCTGATTTTTCCTGCTGAAGAGAAGAGATGCCGCTAGTCGTATCTATGAGCGCCTGATCCAATGAACAGTAGTAACGTATTCGGTGCTCGTAAGTGCAGTTTCATTACGTTTCGATTGTGGAAAAACTTTTCCGCTTCCCAAAGGTAATCAAAGAAATGTAAATGCGAAGTATAACGACCTATCATGAAAGGATGTCTTAACATCATTCAACTGCTAGCAAAATATGCTTCCTTTGATTGCCGCATTGTATCATTGACCATAAATGCAGAGGACAGTTGCTAGCCGAAAGATAAGAAGCCATGCGAGAGCTAAAATTACACAGCTTATCAAGCAACACGAAGTGATTTTCTCAGTGACACCTGTCAAGAGCGACGAAAGCCTCTGAACTGTATGAGAGTTCAATATAAATACGACCAGCACGACAACACGTGCGCGACTATGGAGACGGATGACGATTACAACAAAGATAAGTACTCGTATACTCGTATAGTTACTCGTACGCATACTCGTATAGTAATTTCAAAAGCCGCCAAAAAATTATTCTGGCAGCTCAATACCGTCATTCATATATATCAGCGCAAGCATGCAACAATGTGAACGCTAACAGCACGAGCATATATGTGAAGAAAGAAGAACACTCACCCAGGCGGGTACGATGCGCCGGGCTGTGTGCGCACTGTGCGCGCCAGCGAGACAGAAATGGCGCGCAAGCGTCGTGTAATCCTGCAACTGCTTGCGTGTAGCCATTTCACGTACAAGGGTATGTCGCTATGTCCTCGCAACACCCCCTTGATATTGAGATAAGAGAATTTTTCCATGGCGGCGGAGTACCGGCTCACGCGGCACGCTCAACAAACCACACCAACCTATTAAACATCCGCCGCTCTCGTAGAATGCGCTAAAACTAACCACTCGCAGCAAAAACGCAACTCCCTTCCCATCGCACAATATCTTCGAACTCTCGTTTTTAACTCCTTCCCGCAAAAACAGCAGAAGCGGAGTGCAACGGAGAGCGTAGCAGCCTCTATTCTCTCTCACGCACGCATGAGAGGGTGCGTAGTTAGCTCCATGCGTATACCTCCTCGCAGTATAGCTCGCCTTTGCGGCTGACGCTGTCGGCGCATGCGTATAGACCGACGCCTGCGCCGACAAGTTATAACACGCGGGAGCATACGCTGAGCTGTAGCCAGGATTCTCACTTACGCGGCCCACACCGACGCGCCAATAATACTACAGGCCGTCTATAAGGGGGGGTTGAAGGGTGCACGTTTTTAGGGGTGAAGCTCCTTAAGGTGGCACCTGTTCGTCCCTCGTAGTCGTAGTCGTAGTCGTAGTAGTCGTAGTGCGTAACCAGTCTTACGCTTTGACCTCCAAGGTGGTGCCGGTGGGAGATTTTTCTTGTGCGTTGTTGAACAATAAAAAATTCGCAGCGTGCGCGTTAACTAAAAGCCGAATTCTTCTGTCTCTCATTCCCCATTAGCAGCCATTGGCATGTTCCAGTAAAAAACGTTAGTAGAAGTAGAAGTGTAAGGGTTAGCTAAAAGCCGACTTCTTCTGTCTCTCATTCCCATTAGCAGCCATTGTTTACCTCCAAGGTAGTGCCTGGTGAGATTTCTCATGTGCGTGATTAAACAATAAAAATTTTGTTCAAAACGCCGTTGATTGATGAAATAAACCAACGAAAGACGCCAGATGTTTTGTAAAAGCAAAACGAAAGAACGCCAGATGTTTCTAAAGCAAAACGAAAAGACGCCAGCTGCTTAACGAAAGACGCCAGATGTTTTCTAAAGCAATGGTTTTCTAATCAATGAAAATTCACAGCGTACATGTAAAATTAAAGTGAGCTGCAAGTCGTCATAACTCATCGAACCTTTAGTATAAACGCGCCCGATCTCACGTCGGTGATGATGTACTGGGCAGAATTCACGGAAGATTCACGGTTTACCGATGAACATCCGCAGCTTCGCCCTCTCATCATCATTCACTCCGTGGATATGCTGTGATTTTTTAATATACACTTGTCACGGCTAACTCCTTTTCGAATCCCTACTATAACCGGGAGTTTTCCTGAGTTTTGAAGCGTCCCGCCTACAGGGCATGCGTTAGCCAGGACTTGATGAAGAGTGTAGCGCTCGCAGTTAGCTACCTGAAGGATCTGCGCTTTGTGGCGTAGTTGTTAGCGCCACGCGCTGCGAAGTGAGAGGTTGCTAGTTCGATTACGCGCTTCGGAAGCATTTTTCTGAATTATTTTTCTTTGGGATATATATATATATATATATATATATATATATATATACTTGTCAGGGCTGGGCAAAGATACTTCGAAATTGTATCCGATACGATACTTCCCAAGTGTATCTTAAGATACTTCCATACATTTGCAAATTTGCTGTTATAGATCTCTATAATGAAGCAGCAAAGGCCTATGTAGAAATGTGTTTACTTGAAGAAAATTTCTTAACTGCTACCAGCTTTGTTTAATTTTAACAAAATACTTGTTTGTGTCACAAGATACAAACTTTCTTGCTCAAGGCGTATTAGTATCATTTCTAAACGACTTATTGGGATTTGTTTGGCTGCTTAACAAGACAGCTCATTAATTGCTTGCGCTGTTCTTTCTGCTTCACACTTCTGCAGTTTATTGATGTCGCTGCCCTACTTGGCGACCACCTAGCTGGTTACCATCTACTTGCAAGTGCCTCCGCACGATGGCGCAAATACCGCTGTGCAGTCTCACCTTGTCCGCAAGCGTACTGTTTTTGTAATACCGCATCTACCGACAGGTGTACAGCAGCAACAACGTTGGTAGCGGTATTGTTTGTGACGCCTCGTGTAAAGACGATGAACTACATAGTCGGCGCTCACAATTGATTGAGGACATAAAACTGCAGTGATTTTTCATATTTTACTTATCTGCTGGTGTAAAGCGTTCGCTAGCAACATATTCACTGACGTGCAATATTTTACCATTTGTTCTCTGAGAGAACCTGCGCCGTCAGGAAAAGTCTCAGACGTATTCTAGCGGCACAAAACGCCGCAGGTTTTCACTGCTATTTACACTATTGCCACTTCTAGCTCTGCTTACGTGCGGATTTGTAACTATAAGAATACTTTAAGGAGACATAAAAAAAAGAAACCGAATATATTTAAGTCAAATAGCAAGGTAGTTCCGTATTAAACAATCAAAGTGAATACGTATACAGTTTGTTTCACGTAAGTAGATAATAATAATAATATCTGGGGTTTAACGTCCCAAAACCACGATATGATTATGAGAGACGCCGTAGTGGAGGGCTCCAGAAATTTCGACCACCTGGGGTTCTTTAACGTGCACCTAAATCTAAGTACACGGGCCTCAAACATTTTCGCCTCCACCGAAAATGCAGCCGCCGCGGCCGGTATTCGATCCCGCGACCTTCGGGTCAGCAGTCGAGCGCCATAACCACTAGACCACCGTGGCGGGGCTTCTCGTAAGTAGAACCCAATATTAAAAAAAAAAAAAAACAAGTGGTTAACCACCGCTGAATGAAACCAAAAGTATTTGGTTTGCCGTTATGTGGCACTCGTTATGGTATGTTTTGTACTAAGCTTAACTGGTTAATTAAATAAGGTCAATTATGCGACATTCTGACGTTTTTAATATTCACTTTAGGGCAAACTGCGCTTCGACACATCGTAGAGCGTATTTAAAAACGACCGACACAAACTTTTTCCGTAGCGTACATGCTGCGTGGTGAATATTTTCGGGCTTTGAAAGAGAGACCGCAAAATATGAAATAAAACCACGTTCGCAGACAGTTAAAAAATAAAAATAAAGCAGAGGACGTATTTTAGCAGCAGGAGAAAAGACGTATTACAATAAAGAGACGGGCGAAAAACTATGCAGACGACTAGGTAATGTATGGGATGCAAACGGAAGACAGCAAAGAAAGCACTTGTACTAAAATCAAATTATCATTAAAAGAAGTTCTTGAATAATTTAGCATGAAGAACAAAGATACAGTACGTCAAAGTATTTTCTGTTACGTAAATGCTTGTTCTATTGCATCTAACGTCAGCACCGATAGTGGGACGGTTGTTAGAATCTCCTTTGCATGTAAGTCGATCTGATCGTACTATGCAAGGCAAGCTTGCATCCAGAAGATGTTTCAAATCGCTGATGTGTACGCGAGACGCCAAGTGGCCCCATTCTTGCATTCTTGAGACATTGCAACGAAGCATCACGCAAGACAAACTTCGATGGCGACAGTATAGCGGCATCAGAATTTGTGCAAAAGACGCCGCACGCATTGGAGTACGCAGAAGGGTGCAGGGTCTATGAACAAGTGTCATGACATCAACACAACTAAAAAGAAAGAAAACATCTAGAAAAAAAGGTAGGCTGCGCGTAGACTTTCGCACGCTTGTTTTTGTCGCGATGGCTCAAGCGCCATCACGTGACTCTGCTCCACCAATAGGGACTCTTAAACATCATCACCTGTGCTCGGTGGAGCGCTCTGGCGGAAATATACAAGGATGTTACTGTCGTTAGTTTTATTCAGGTGGCTTAGTGGCAGCAATATCAGCTTGAGAACCGGAATTCCGGTCGTCGTTTATTGTTTCGCATGGTGGTGTTTCTATAGCAGTATCTTATATCTTAAGATACACGATACATTATTGAATGTACCGGAAATACAGATACAGATACTCGTTTTGCAAGACGTATCGCGATACAGATACAAGATACCCAAAGAGTATCTAAGATAGTATCGAAGATACATGTATCTTCGATACTGCCCAGCACTGATACTTATACATACTATATGGTGCATGACGGCGGCGACAGGGACGGCAAAAACCAGCCGAGACTGTCCATATAATTGTATCGCAATAAAAGAAGAAAAAGCTTGTTCGCCGAGATTTCGTGGAATTAATAATTTCAGTTCTCCTGCGAGTGAAGCAGCTACAGCACAGAGCAGCATATTTTTAGGGCCGAAGGTCCTTAGGGTATCGGCGTGTCGGCGTGCATCTTGCATTGTCGTCTGCTGTCGGGACGGTCTATTTGCTTGAGCGCACGAGAGGGTGCCACCGCCTTAGAACTCGCCGAGTGGCGACACAGAGCGAACGGCACGCGTTGACTAAGGAAACGTTCTTTCTGCGATGAACGCTCAATTACCAGCTCGCAAGGAAGGGGAATGCGGCTTCGCCCTCGAGAGACAACGCCGACGCAGGCAGCGTCTCCTAGCGAGTTTCTTGATTGAAAAACCGACTGCTCGCGCTGCAGAACCGTTCCCCGGCCACCGCGTATATATAGGCCCTGGATCTTCACCTGTAATGTTGCGCAGGTGGCAGATTTCTCTTGTGTGTAGTTGAACAAGAAAGATTAGCACCATGCACGTTAGCTAAAAGCAGACTGCGGGTCTCTGTGTCAAATCTTTCTTCTGTCTCTCATTGCCCATTAGCAGTGATTTTGCTGTGGGAAACACTGGCGGACTTTGCATGCTTCGTCCCTCCACAGGTTTCACTTTAGTGGAGCTGAAACACCCTTCTCTACACGCTTCGGCCTTTCAGTCAATCAATCAATCAATCAATCAATCAATCAATCAATCAATCAATCAATCAATCAATCAATCAATCAATCAATCAATCAATCAATCAATCAATCAATCAATCAATCAATCAATCATTTACCACTTTAGGAAGTAGAGGGCATGTGAAGAAAAAGCTCTTGTGAGCTTCACTAGGCTTCCCAGCCGATTACAGTTCAGCATGCAGTGACGGTATACAAAAAAACTGGCGTACATAAGTATAAACACACAGGGAGCATGCATTATTCTTGCACATAGTCAAAAAAAGAAGCTAACAGCTACACGCAATAAAAAACATCAAAGATAAGTTCAAAGCTGATATTTAGATATCAGTTCACGAAAAAAGCTTGAAGCGCAGGCCTCAAACATGAAATATCAAGATTATTTTGCGCTAAAAGATTTAACACAGAGGGCAAAGTTATTTTTAGCATCCCAAATTGCTTTTCTAAATCATCGGATTGGGACGAAGACCGCATCGAAACGTTTCGGCAGTAGGCGCCGATGGGTGTAAACAAAGCCCCACCGACGCGTCCAAAGCTGTTTTGCACGGGCTCGATTGTGCCTGCGCATTATTTTTTAAAATTTTATATACATTTTCTACACCGAAGACAGGAGAGGTTAGAGCCACTTTACATGGTGGAGTGCAGTGAAGCCAACCCTCTGCATATTTAAAAAAAAAATGTTTTGCTCGCATCTTGCAAATATTGTGCCTTTAAATAATTGTTTAGTTGTTTCAAGACACGTAGCATAAAATCGGCGCAGAAAAATATTCGTAGTTTTGTATTGTTTTTGGTAAGAAAGCTTGTTAGGGAAAGAGTGAAGGTGTTCACCGCCTGGGGAGAAACTGGTTCTACGCGATTCGACCCGGCCAATAGGAAGAAGCCATAGTCTTTAAAGAGGTGCATGGAAGCCTGCTCCTGCTCTACCCTCTCAATCACGCAAAAAAGAAAGGCACAAAGGTGTTTGTCGACCGTGGACACTTGACTCACCAGGGTATAGAATAAGCGGAAATACCGTGTTTTGCAAAGCGTTCGTGACAAAGAACAATTGCACGGCTACGTTCAACTGTTGGTGCCTGTGCACAACCTTGAACAATAACATTTCTTGTTTTCCTGCCGGAAATAGACGTCGCGCACGTCTTCCTTTGAAATTGTTTGCACTCATGTGAAAATTTATTGTGCCTATATTTACGACATTGAAGGCCTGAAACGTTGTTTTGCTGCTCTCTTTTGGGCGCCTAAAAGGCGCTTTTTAATGCCTAAAGATCCGGCCTCTAGTCATGATACACGGAGGACAGCCGTCACAGGAGAATCGTAGGACAAATTTTAATAAATAATTACGCTCTTGCTGCGTTCAAGTAAAACCTTGCCTGACTTATTAGTTTCGCAGTCTGCAGCCGACAATGACCACTGTCGAAAGGGAGGGGGGGGCTCCACCGCTCCAACATTTCTCAGGGGGGCAGCCGACAATCACCACTGCCGAAATTGGGGGCGCACCGCCCCCCTAACATTTCGCAGTGGGGGGAGGGGGCGCTAGCGCCCCCTTTGCTCCTCCGGTAGGTACGCCTAGGTGCAGAGCAGTTAACTCTTGGAGGGTCGATTCCACAAAATATAAAAAAAACGGCGCATACTTGATGTTTCCGATTTTCCTGATAATTTTGTATGTTGTGCACATATGACTGCACAGCACGAAATCGCAATTTGTTTTCAAATAAAAAATGTTTTCAACACAGGAAAATTCTGCAAGCTTCGCCATTTGAAGACGACCATTTTACGATGAGCGCGTTTTCGTAAATTCGCAACCATGCTGGCAGCTACTGAAGCTATATATTACAAATATCTTTCTCTTTACCGGAAGTAGAAGTAAAGGGGAAATAGCTCTTATCATTTCATGAAATTCTGTGCAAATTATGTATTTTAAAAAAATCAAGAAAAACGCTGCGTTTCTGCAAATCAATCAAATTTGGGACGCTATGGCTACTTCAGTAACTCCTTATCGTGTGCATATTTGCAGTATGAATAGGCCTTTATGTGAATAATGAACCTCTGCATTTGTATTTCTCTACTAATTTTCAAAGTATTAAATTTTCACGCTCGAAACACCAAAAAGAGAAAAGTGCTCCTCGATTAAAAATTCTATAATAAAAAAACCCCAATCTCAATTTTGTTCAATGTCCCCCAAATTGTTCTCAAAGGACTGCAGAATGATATTATGAAAACAAAAAACATGTTGCATCATTTTTATTAGAAGAAAAGCAGAAAATGTCAAACGTGTTTCCAGAGCGTGGTGGCTACTGCGTAAAGGACATCCCTAGTAACAAGACACAGTAACACGTCTTTTTTCTATTCTGAGCTTCGCTAAACAACAGTAATGATCTATTGTCGGAAAGTGGGAACTGTTTTGTTAGGAAAAAGATCGTTCCAATTAAATGCATTTGCGTGTTTTGCGACTTCGCACCAATGTTAGACATCCCTCAGTCCACAGTAGGCAGTTTCAGTTGTAGCCTCCTTTTCTTCCATCTATTTCAGGTGTGTATAATTCATATCTTGCATGCTAAAGAACTCATTCCCTCCATGCGTCTCTTATGATGTTGTGCTGTGCCAGAATTGAGAGATTGGTATAAAAGACACGGTCTATTCATCAATGGAAATGAATTTCCGGAGAGCGGTCGCCAAGATGTTTGGTTTTTGTTGGCCCAAACGTGTACGTTGTCAAACCTTATGTGGTCAATGCAGAGTTTAAAAAGAATCGATTACGTCAAGATTGGTGGCAGCAGTTCTGACCACGGAAAAAAACACGTCTTGTTTGCATTGCATCTGCTGGGTGATTCCACGTAAGATCGAACAAACGATGGCTGGTCGACCTCTCAAATTTATTTCAAAATTTTATATATTATTGCCTGATGAGTGGAAAGAAGAGATCCGCAATTTGTTTTGCCGACAAAAATTTTTTCGAACCACAGGAAATCGATAATGACGGAGAGGTGGAGTGGAGCGCTCATCCGCTCTGCTGTTTTGGCCAACTTTCGTTATGAATTGCACAAAATATATTAAAGTTAGGTAGCTGAAATTTATTTACTTAAATATATGCATGTTCTTGCTTCTGCTCAGGTATTTCTAGTTTTTATGTGTAGTGTAGATGTTTTTATAAAAAACCTCAAAAATAGCCCAATCGGCAAAATTTTCTTTACTTTGAAGGTCTTTATCTCAAAAATGCCTTCTAGCAGAGCTACAAAAATTCTGCATTACGTTCTTCGCATGTTTATCTACCAAACTGCCGAATCTTGTATTTATATAACTTTTCAGTAAAGAGATATGATCGGGCTAAGTTCAAGAAAACACCGAACAATGAAAACTTCTGACGACAATTAAAAAAAAACCCATTTTTTAAATTTCTCAAACTTTGCCCACTTATTCTCCTCCACATCAGCTTTCACAATCATTAAAAACATGTTGCATAATGTCGTTGCACTAATAGTTACGGACCCTCCAATGAGACCCTTAGGCAAGGATGGGCAATTCCGACTTCTTGTCCAGCAAGTGTATAAAATGCAGGCAGGATTGAATTTCTTTTTATTAAAAGGTCAGCAGGTACCTAAAAAGGTGTCGCCGGCACTGAAGACGTTAATTTTGAAATTATTTCGTCACTGCAGCGGCCACGAGCGCGGAGCTACCGAGTAGGCGCGCGCGCACCCGAGATGCTCGTTGTAAGAGACGGCGCAGTGAGGGCTCGTTCTCGCGTCCTCAGACCGATTCAGTTCGAAACAGCAACACCTCTCGGGTGACTTGAACGCACGTGCACTGGAGCTTCGCTATTCTATCCGCCCTCTGTTCGCATCTCAGCTAGGCGCTGATAACACGGCGGAGATGGAAGCAAGATGAAAACTCTGTAAGGGAGCTATGAGCGCTCGCTTCACGCACGCTGCTGCCACAGAAACTGCGCTGCGCCAGTTGCGATCAGTGGAAAGCATGAACGTGGCGCTCCAGTGGCAAAGCAAAATATGGATTGTCAAAGGAAAGAAAAGCAAAACTATCGGTAACCGGATGCGCTTGTCTATATTAGATGTCGGCAGCAGACGGCGTGAACTGGCCGCGCGTTGGGTGCGCTGTTCACACTTCATTCGGCGCGGATAGTTCTTGTGCTTTGCTCTTACTCTACTCCTCCTGTGCGTCTCATGACGAGAAAGTATAGCTCTGAATGAGTCTATTGTGGAGGCTACCTTTCGAAGCACAAGAAGCTTAAAGGAGTACTGACACGAATTTAAAAAAATTTTGGATTGTTACTCTAAATAAAAATACTGGTGTCGAGAAACGTAAAACGACTATTGTGGTGCCTGGGAATGCATCCTATATATTTTAATTAGCGCCACCTTAAAAAGACACTTTCGGTTTCGATATCGAGGGGGTGGCTTCTCAGTGTCGTTTCATAGCAGTGTGACGTCACGGAGATACAGAAATTCGCGACGTACTAGCGGGAAATCCGTCATCTGCTCGTGGTGCAATAGACAACGATGAGTGAATTGTCGTCCAGTGACCCTGACAGTGATTTCTACGATTTAGGCTGCATGCAGGACGCAGAACTCGCGAACTCGGAGGAACTGTCTTGACTAGTCGGGATAATGTCCTTGCAGTGTGGCTGGCTTGCAAATGCTCAGCGACGAATACTTCAAAGTCAAATTAAAATATTTTATACGTGTTCTCCGAAGTGCGTGGACAGCGTGGACACTGCATACCAACGAAGCAAAAAATGTCCCTTTTGCGATGTCTCAAAATCATGTCAGTACTCGTTTAATTATTGCAATGTAGCCAAAATTTCGCAGAGTTACCGATCTAGACATAAATGCTTTGAAGGAACGTTTAACGCCCGAAAGATCAGTGACTGTCAGTGAGACGGACTACTTGTGCTACGCGTGCTTTTGCTACCACTTCACGGAAGATCTTCACGGAACGCACAGTTTAACGATGACATTCTTATGCCCCCTGAAAAAGAAATCGACGCAATTAACCAGATCACTGCGACTACCGGTGCACGTGCGTTCAAGTCACCCGAGAGGTGTTGCTGTTTCGAACTCAATCGGTCTGAGGACGCGAAAACAAGCTCTCACTGCGCCGTCTGCGCGATCTCTCACGAGCATCTCGGGTGCGCGCGCGCCTACTCGGTAGCCCCGCGCTCGTGGCCGCTGCAGTGACGAAATAATTTCAAAATTAACGTCTTCAGTGCCGGCGACACCTTTTTAGGTACCTGCTGACCTTTTAATAAAAAGAAATTCAATCCTGCCTGCATTTTATACACTTGCTGGGCAAGAAGTCGGAATTGCCCATCCTTGCCTAAGGGTCTCATTGGAGGGTCCGTAACTATTAGTGCAACGACATTATGCAACATGTTTTTAATGATTGTGAAAGCTGATGTGGAGGAGAATAAGTGGACAAAGTTTAAGAAATTTGAAAAATGGGGTTTTTTTTTAATTGTCGTCAGAAGTTTTCATTGTTCGGTGTTTTCTTGAACTTAGCCCGATCATATCTCTTTACTGAAAAGTTATATAAATACAAGATTTGGCAGTTTGGTAGATACGCATGCGAAGAACGTAATGCGGAATTTTCGTACCTCTGCTACAAGGCATTTTTGAGATAAAGACCTTCAAATTAAAGAAAATTTTGCCGATTGGGCCATTTTTGAGGTTTTTTATAAAAACATCTACACTACACATAAAAACTAAAAATACTTGAGCAGGAGCAAAAACATGCATATATTTAGGTAAATAAATTTCAGCTACCTAACTTTAATATATTTTGTGCAATTCATAACGAAAGTTGGCCAAAACAGCAGAGCGGATGAGCGCTCCACTCCACCTCTTCGTCATTATCGATTTCCTGTGGCTCGAAAAAATTTTTGTCGGCAAAACAAATTGCGGATCTCTTCTTTCCACTCATCAGGCAATAATATATAAAATTTTGAAATAAATTTGAGAGGTCGACCAGCCATCGTTTGTTCGATCTTACGTGGAATCACCCTGCTTTGCTTTGCATGTCCTTGTATCTCTTGAAGCAGTGCTGGTAGATCTGATCTACCTCTTGAATTGAGCGCGCATCCTAGTTCACGACCCTCCGCAAAAGTAACTCGGTCCGATATCTTCTACACAACGAAAATTCCGCTGCAGTGGAATTTTCTTTTTGTGCACCATCAGGTAGTCCGTACAAAAACCTCGGTCATGGCTATAACGCCTACACATATCCACCTTCAGAGCGTAGGACAGTGATCGCATCAAAGTGAAGCACAATTTGGACGCTTAACTTCTATCTCAAGTGGTGGTTGGCTGACTGGCACAGCCGTGCTCGTTGCTGTCGTCTGCTCAGGCGGGCGTTTATCCCGCCACCCTTTGCACCTGTCCACCTAACGCATGCTACTCCGTTTACACGAAGGCGTGTAGTGCGGCAACTCGACCCGCCACACGATCCGCACGGTGCGGATCCAGAGACCGGGCGGGAGAGCGACGAGAGGTGAAAATGTATCGTGTAACCAACGCAATCGACACACCAGCATTTTCTCGTACAGAGCGACAAAGCCTGGCAAATCATGTGTCTGCTGTGCTTAGGGGTCACTGCGGTACTCGCCGTTCACCACTGTCGCCATTTGCGATTTCTCACATTCTTACAATGCAGGATCGACTCAGCTACACAAATTTCGCGTTTAGCTTCGTTGCTTTTATATAAGCGCATTTACTGAAAAAAAATTACCCAGAGGAATGAAAATGTCCGTGCTGCCCGTCGACGAGGAAAAAAGTGGTGTCGCAAATGCATTTAATTGGAACGATCTTTTTCTTTACAAAACACTTCCCACTTTCCGACAGTAGATCATTACTGTTGTTCAGCGAAGCTCAGAGAAAAAAAAAAGACGTGTTACTATATCTTATTACTAGAGATGTCCTTTACGCAGTAGCCACCACGCTCTGGAAACACAATGTTTGACATTTTCTGCTTTTGTTCTAATAAAAATAATGCAACATGTTTTTTCATAATATCATTCTGCAGTCCTTTTAGAGCATTCTGGGGGACTTTGAACAGAATTGAAATTGGGTTGTTTTTATTATAGATCTTTGAATCGAGGAGCACTTTTATCTTTTTGGTGTTTCGAGCATGAAAATTTAATACCTTGAAAATTATTAGAGAAATACAAATGTAGATGTTCATTATTCACATAAAGGCCTATTCATACCGCAAATATGAACAAGCTAAGATGGTAACAGAAGTAGCCATAGCGTCCCAAATGTGACTGATTTTCAAAAACGCAGAGTTTTTCGTGAATTTTGGAAAATACATAATTTGCTCAGAATTCCATCAAATGATAAGAGCTATTTCCTCTTTACTTGTACTTCTGCTAAAAAGAAAGATATTTTTGATATATAGCTTCAGTAGCTGCCAGTATGGTTCCGAATTTACGAAAACGCACTCTTCGTAAAATAGTCGTCGTCAACCGGCGACACTTGTCGAATTTTCCTGTGTTGAAAAACTTTTTTATTGGAAAACGAACTGCGATTTCGTGCTGTGCAGTGATATGTGCACAACATACAAAATGGTCAGGAAAATCGAAAACATCAACTATACACCTTTTTTTGATCTTTCGTGGAATCGACCGGAGAACAAGTTCTCGCCATCACTATATCGTCCTTTGTTATCAGAAGCACTATGAATAGCCGTCTCACGTAGGCGCTGGAAAGTTGACGTTGAAGGGCAAAAGGCCGTCTAAGATACGAACACCAAATGTGAGTCGCGTATACTTCGCTTTTAGATGACGTGTAGTATATAATACGCATTGTCGCGCAGCTAGCACTTGCAGCGCTGTTGTATTACAATGTAGGAAATTCGAAGAAATAATATTACTCGGAAAATGATCTCACTTGTTTGTTACAGTGATCACAAATATTTCAAGGAAAGCTTTCATATATAAACCGCCTTCAGCACAGATTCAGACACATACGTGTTGTTAATCGATGCTCCTTGCAGCTCTCTCTAGAGGCACAATTGCAGGTGTTCTACTTCTCCTGAGACACGCTCATATCATCGCAGCCAACGCATTCAAGCAGGGGAAATGAATATACGCTCTCTGATGTTATGTGGGTTCGTCATTTGTGGTATGCCAACTTCTCAAAAACTTGTACTAATTGAAGAAGCAATGCGTTTAGTTAAATGCGGTATGATGTGGCTGGCAGTTATTTTCGAAAAGTCCATGCTGTAAGGTTCTTACAACTTCTTAGCATAAGATGTTGGTCTCTGCCTGCAGTGCTCAAATGTAACACATTTGTTACTTATGTCACAGTATATGTAACTTCTTTGTAAGATGTCACATGGCGTAGTGTTTCTGATACTGAAGGAGACTTGAAATAAATGTTCTCTAACGTAGCACTTCAAAATTTTGGGCAATTTCGAAGAACCGAATTTTACTGAGGTTTTGGGATGGTCTTCTCCCTAAGAGGCCTTCAACATTCTCTGTGATGCACTGGTTACTATTTTCTTGGAGTGTGACAATAGTCGAATATTCGAATACGAAATGAGCAGTAGCTCTGTGAATAGCTTACTCGAATAGTAACGAAAGTTCGTTAATACGTACCTGGGGGGAACGCGCCATCGCTAGGCGCCGAACGATAGCGCGCATTAACCACCAGGTATAATTTTACATACCCTGACGTGCGCCGCCGATAGCAACAACGAAATAAACGAAATGACGCAGTTAATCTTATATGCTGTACACATATTGCAAGACCTTTCCTTGCTTTTTACGAAAGCACTGGAAAATTTCAGGCTACAACGCAGGAATGTCCGCAGGCGCTCGGTAGCGATGCCAAGGAGCATCTCAAGGTCCAGAACCCACAAGGGCTGACAGAGCGGGCGAACACATGCATCAGCCTTCCCCTGTACGTGTTTGCATGCTCGTCGATGCCGCTATCTGCTACCCAGCGCAAACTGACACCGTTTCATAACAACGCAGTACCTAAAACCGCGCAAAGCCGATCGCCCGAGGTTTGTTGCTCCCTGCGCTTGCCGCCGCTTCATAATTTCATAACTCCAAGGGCTACTCGGCACCGTAACTCGGCACCGAACTATATCCACAGAAAGCTGATAGCTCTACTCCGTTTTAACAGTGAAACTGTTAGAGCTGGCGGTAAGACGTCCGTTAACAAAAACACTTGCTGTCTGTTGCCATAACAACCGCCACAGCTGCGCGCCACCTGTGCTAAGAAAACATGGCTGTTCCCTCTGTCATAGGAATCGGTATAACAAGAAAGTGAAACGTGTCTTCACAGACGTAGTTGAGCGTTTGTTGAGCATTGTTTCGGCACAAGGGCGAAGGAATGAATGTTATAACCACTAGACCACTGAGGCGGGGCTGAGCGTCGGAATAATCCAGTTGCTTTTTTTTGTATGTCGATGTAGCGGCAATCCTTTCCTTCCGCCTCTCGATACAGCAGTGACCACGGACTATGGAACGCAGCGTTCCAGAAGTTTTCGCCGGGTAGGTTTCATCAAACACCGATTCAACGAAGCCCACGCCACCATCGATGGGTCACTACGCAGTGCGGTTGCCCCAGTTTCGGTCTTGATATCCGGACATCTGGTTTATGCAAGTAGAGGCCCGCTTTCACGTCTCTAGCCTTAGCGCACAGCGAGCAAGGTACCGCTACTTCCTCGACGCCTTGCCCCGCCACCTTGCGCTCAAATTGTGCGACACCCTCTCTGCGCCACAAGCCAGTAAGGCGTAACGCGCACCTGCTCAGCTGCACACTTTGTAACGGGTGGGCAGCTTTAAAGCACCACTCGCTACGCAGTTCACATGTGTTGCCTCCTGATGCGATTCTACGATACCGCCACGTAATATTGTTACGGAAAATGACACGAGGCGTGACTATTTACAAGTGTATTTACACTGATGTGCACAGCATCGAGCAAGATGGAGGACAGCACCCACACAGACAGCCAGGCCAGTCCTCTTTGTCGTCTTCTGTACGCAGAATGTCTGGCTCTTGATGGGTTAGCTACGTAGCATTACCCCCGGCGGTAAAAGCGCCGTCTCGGTGCGCTTTAACCATGTTCTCCAGAAGGAGGGCGGTATTGTTTTAGCCGACTGACGTGCACTACGTCACTGGGCGTGTTTGCAGGCGGGCTAGTCTCGGAAACGGGAACGATCTCGTAGGTGACGTCCGTTACCTGGCGGACGATACGGTACGGACCCATGTAGCGGGATAACAACTTCTCGGACAGGCCAACACGACGAACCAGGCACCACAGGAGAACCAGGGAACCAGGCGAGAAACGAACGTCGACATGCCTGCTGTCGTAGAGGGTCTTCTGGGCTGCTTGTGAAGCCGACAGCCTAGAGCGGGCTATCTGACGCGCGTGGTCGGCACGAGCGATAGCATCCCGTGCGTATTCGCTCGGCGGAGATGTAGTAGCCGGAAGTAGGGTGTCCAGTGGTAACGTCGGATCACGGCCATAGAGCATATAAAAAGGTGAGTAACCGGCGGTATCATGACGCGATGAATTGTAAGCGAAGGTCACGTGAGGTAGCGCCAGGTCCCAGTCATGGTGGTCAGATGAGACATACATGGAGAGCATGTCCGTGAGAGTGCGATTTAGGCGCTCGGTGAGGCCATTTGTTTGGGGATTGTAGGAAGTGGTCAACTTGTGCTGCGTTGAGGAAGAGCGTAAAAGATCGTCAATGACTCGTGACAAAAATGCGCGGCCACGATCGGTGAGCAGTTGACGAGGAGCGCCATGGTGTAGAATGACGTCGTGGAGCAGAAAGTCGGCAACGTCAGTAGCAGTGCTGGTGGGGAGCGCTCGAGTGATGGCGTACCTGGTCGACTGGTCTATAGCAACGGCGACCCACTTGTTGCCAGAGTTGGACTCAGGAAAAGGGCCGAGAAGGTCTACACCAACACGGAAGAAAGGTTCGGTAGGGATGGAGATCGGGTGAAGGAGTCCAGCAGGGGGTGCGGCAGGACGCTTCCGACGTTGGCATTTATCGCAGGAGGCCACGTAACGTCGAACGGACCGGGCGAGACCGCGCCAAAAGAAGCGGCGCCGGACACGGTCGTACGTGCGAGGTATGCCCAGGTGGCAGGCAGTGGGCTCGTCGTGAAGCTCATGCAGGACCGTTGAACGCAAATGTTTAGGCACGACGAGAAGGAACTCGGTGCCATCGGGCAGAACGCTACGACGGTACAGCGTGCCATTCACGAGGACGAACATGCGGAGTGACGCGTCGTTAGGGGCAGATTCGAGACGGCTAATGAGTGATCGCAAGGAAGCATCGCGACGTTGTTCTTCCCCAATCTGAAGAAACTGAAACATGGACATGACGCTGGGGCTAGGCTGGATGACCGATCCGTCTGGCTTTTCAACAGGGTAACGAGACAAGCAATCGGCGTCCAGATGGAGGCGTCCAGACTTGTAGGCAACAGAGTAGGAGTACTCCTGAAGACGTAGCGCCCACCGGCCAAGTCGTCCAGTAGGGTCCTTCAGTGAAGAAAGCCAACAGAGCGCGTGATGATCTGTTACGACACGGAATGGGCGGCCATACAAGTAAGGGCGGAATTTTGAAACCGCTCAGACAAGGGCAAGGCATTCCCGTTCTGTTATAGAGTAGTTGCGTCCAGACTTCGAGAGGAGCCGACTTGCGTACGCAATAACACGATCAGTGCCCCGCTGAGTTTGGGCCAATACTGCACCGATGCCGTGACCACTAGCGTCTGTGCGCACTTCTGTAGGAGCATCTGGGTCAAAATGTGCAAGAATAGATGGTGTCGTTAGTGAGGTGATTAGCTGAGAAAAGGAGTCAGCTTGGAGAGGACCCCAACAAAACGGGACGTCTTGTTTCAGAAGGTCAGTGAGTGGGCGTGCGAGTGCCGCAAAGTTTTTCACGAAACGGCGGAAGTACGAGCACAGGCCCACAAAACTGCGAACATCATGGACAGAGCGAGGAACGGGGAAGTTCGTTACAGCGCGGACTTTGGCCGGGTCTGGTCGTACACCGGAAGCGTCAACGAGGTGGCCCAACACAGTAATTTGACGAAGACCGAAGTGGCACTTCGAGGAATTGAGCTGGAGGCCAGCTTGTCGGAATATTGATAGAATGGTCGAAAGGCGTTCAAGGTGTGTGGCGAAAGTGGGTGAGAAAATGATCACGTCGTCCAAGTAACACAAGCACGTCGACCATTTAAATCCTTGAAGCAGCGTGTCCATCATTCTCTCGAAGGTTGCTGGAGCGTTGCAAAGACCGAAGGGCATGACCTTGAATTGGTAAAGACCGTCAGGGGTAACGAAGGCGGTCTTCTCACGATCCATGTCGTCTACAGCAATTTGCCAGTAGCCAGATCGGAGGTCGAGAGATGAAAAGAAGGTGGCGCCATGGAGACAGTCGAGTGCGTCGTCAATACGTGGAAGAGGATACACGTCTTTCTTGGTAATTTTGTTGAGGTGCCGATAATCAATGCAGAAACGCCAGGAGCCGTCTTTCTTCTTTACTAATACCACGGGGGAGGCCCAAGGGCTAGACGATGGTTCGATTATGTCTTTCGCTAGCATTTTGGCCACTTCTTTTTGAATCACTGCTCGCTCTGACGCAGACACGCGGTAAGGCCGACGGTGGATGGGCGCAGAGTCACCTGTGTTAATTCGGTGAGTGACAATCTTAGTCTGGCCCAAGGGACGATCATGAATATCGAAAATGTCACTATAGGAGGCCAAAACCTGGGAGAGGGCGTCGGCCTGATCAGGCGAAAGGTCTGATCCAATCATGTTTCGAAAAATGGCGTCGTCAGAACCGGGTAACCGTGAGACTTCAGCTTGGTCCGGAGCAGTTACGGCGACAACGTTGATGTCATCGTCGTCGGTTATAGCAGTGAGTTGGGCTAGCGACATCTGGTAGGGCAACACTTGGGGAATGAGGCCAAAATTGAGGAGCGGAAGGAAGACGGAGTTGTCCACTATAGTGGCGATGGTATGCGGCACAGTAATATTGCGCGTCAGTCGTGCGTCAGTTAGAGGTGTAACGATGTAGTCGCCGTCGGGAACTGGAGGGGTCGATGACAAACAGACGTGCGTCACTGCTCGAGGTGGCAGGCGAACAAAAGAGGTTGGGCTCAAGCGGCTGACGGGCTTTTCACAGGTATCGGCGAGAAGAGGAAGATCGAGGCTGAGCGTGCCAGAAGAACAGTCAATTAAGGCCGAGTGTGCCGAAAGGAAATCAAGGCCAAGTATGAGGTCATGAGGGCAACGAGCCAGAACGGCGAAAAGGACGACGGTGTGACGACCGGCAATGCTGACACGAGCAGTGCACATTCCGATGACTTCCACAGTACCGCCATCGGCAACACGTATTGCCTGTGTCGTGGACGGCGTCATAATCTTCTGCAAACGGCGGCGTAGAGGAGCGCTCATAATAGACAGGTGCGCGCCTGTGTCAACGAGGGCGGTCACAGGAACATTGTCGACTTTTACTTCAAGCAGGCTGTGGTGTGTGGGGAGCGTCAGTAGAGGATTTGCAGGCGTCGATGGTATTGCAGCTTCACCTCCATAAGCTGCAATATCTAGTTTTCCTGCTGCGAGCGTCCAGAGAAGGTCGGCGAGGAAAAGCGTCGGGGCTGCGGAGAGCGGGATTGGCGGCTTTGCGGGGACGGCGAGCGGGAGTAGCGGCGAACGGGCGAAGTGGCGTCATTGGTGAGAGGTTCGTGAGAGGACGAGTAGACATTGGAGGGTGCAGCGGCTGAACGTGTAGAAGGGTAGGGCGCATGTAGGTAGGGTAGGTCTGGCGTGGTGGGTTTGACCAACGGCGACGGCAATAGCGAGAAACGTGCCCTGGCTGGTGACAGTAAAAAAGCAGATAGGCTGGTCATCGGGTGTTCGCCATTCTGTAGGGTTGCGGAGGGGCAATGTAGGAGAGGATCGGCGAGCGTTGCCTGGGGAGTAAGGCCTTACTGCAGGGCGAGTCAGGGGACATGCGGATGGAAGACCGAGGTTTGCAAACTCTTGCCTGACCACAGCTTGAATGAAGGCCACCGATGGCTGTGAAGGGTCAGTGGTGTGTGTTGTGAAAACTGGTGGTTGGATGGGAGCAGGACAGGCAGCTTCAATCTCCCGACGAACAATGCGTGTGACGTTGTCATAGGTGGGCGGCTGGCGAGCGGCTTCACAAGATGAGGTTGCGGCCGTGTGGGAAGCCGCGTAAACCTCTGAGTTATACGGCGGCTCTTGGCTTGTTCAAACCGTCGGCACTCTTTGATGATTGAGTCGACGGTGGCAACGTTGGTGTAAACAAGTAGGTTGAAGGCATCGTCTGCGATTCCTTTTAGCACATGCGATACCTTCTCCGACTCAGGCATGTGCTCATCAACCTGGCGACAAAAGGCGATGACGTCATGAATGTACGCGACGTACGATTCGGTAGAGGTCTGTGCTCGGGTTGCCAGTTGATTCCGCGCAGCCATCTGCCGTCCAGCGGTGTTGCCAAAAAGGTCGCGGATCTTCTCTTTGAAAGATTCCCAGCTCGTAATGTCTGCTTCGTGCGTCTCGAACCACACCCGCGGTGGGCCATCAAGGTAGAAAAGTACGTTGGCGAGCATAAGGGTCGGGTCCCACCTATAGCTGGCGCTGATCCGTTCATACAAGTTGATCCATTTGTCAATGTCAACGCCATCCTGTCCGGAAAATACGCCAGGATCACGAGCAGGAGGTAGGACTACGTAGGTAGAAGCCACGGGAGGGGCAGGCGGTGAAGACGATGTTCCGTCAACTTGTGACATGGTCGGACCCGCGATGATACGGCCGTTGCGGAGCTTTGTGATGGGTACAGGGAACAACCAGCGCCTCCACCACAAAGATGTTACGGAAAATGACACGAGGCGTGACTATTTACAAGTGTATTTACACTGATGTGCACAGCATCGAGCAAGATGGAGGACAGCACCCACAGCAGACAGCCAGGCCAGTCCTCTTTGTCGTCTTCTGTACGCAGAATGTCTGGCTCTTGATGGGTTAGCTACATAGCAATATTATGTAATATTACGTGGCGCCATAAGGATTTCATGTAGTGGGGGGGAGTCTCCTTGTGTGAAGGAAACTCCCCCCACTACATGAAATCCTTATGGCGTTTTTTTTTACGAGGCATGTCCAAGCTCTGGTGTAACTCCGTGGTAGAACACCTGGTTGCCACGAAAAAGGCCCTGCTTCGATTCTCACTAGGACTGAAGATCTTTTTATTATTTATTAACTTGAATCCGTCTAGAGATTTTGCTCACGGACAAAGCTGATTTTTCACTCAGAACTAACGACGCCGGCGCCGACACCGATGCTGACACCGGTAGTTCCGTGAAATGTGCTCTTTAACGCCCTTGCGTTAAAATCATTTTCTTTCTGCTAGAGGTGGATACTCCCGCTTTTTTCAATGCGGAGGCCAGTGCAAACTAGCTGACCCTTTCAGTAAGAATGAGAGCTGTTTCAATATAACATTCGCACGTCGGTCCCTTTAGCCTACGTAAGCTAGCCCACACTACAGCGGAAGCCTATAATAAAGTTCTTTGCCTGCCTGCAGCGGGAACCTGTAAGCGACGTACGATCGACTGCAAACGTATCTATTTGGTGGCTTCTTCGAACGTATACAGCAGCATGTGTTCTGAGAATTGAACTCATTACATTTCTTTACCACTGTAAAAGTACTTAAACTACACCTAGAGTTACCTAGCCATAGTCATCAGGAATCACAAAACGCCAGTAACGCTATCGATTGCAAGTAACTAATGGTACGTAAATAATTTCGTTCGTTTTTTCCATAATAAGATCGAAAATCGAATAAGACCGAAAATCACTCGCGGAAAGTGAATGAAGGAAGGAAATTTAGAGTGTTTGTCTTTTTTTAACACAACCTTAATGAAAACCAGTAGATAACGAAGCCAAGCATGGTATAGGGGACATTAGCTGTTCTGTTTTAAGTGTATTGTAGTATTCTGATATAGATGTGAAGAAAGCAAAGTGCACGAAATGAAAACTTGACGCCGGAAGGGACCGAACCTGTAACCTTCGGATTATGAACACCCGATGCTCTTACCAATTGAAATAGGCGGCGGTCGTCCCCTCGGTCACTTTATCGGGTACTTATATGCAGGGAACCTGGGAGTGTTATTCAGAACCGCTCGTGGCCATGACGGCAAGTGTGGAACACACTTTGGGCACACTTTTTGAGAACACTCTTCGGCTTAGGAGTTGTCTTTTCGTTCACTGTACTTTCTTGGCATCTATATCACAATTACCTACGATACATTTGAAACATTATAAACAACGTCCAGTATACATTTCTTGGCTTCATTATCTACTCTAGTGGTTTTCATTGCGGAGAGTAAGAACTCCTAATTTTGTTAGCTTGAAGTATTCCTGAATAAAGCTATATATAATTGCGCTGGCATACGGCACCATACCCCTTTGTCTGAAGAATATCAACAAAGCAGCGTTAACTGCGGTCGCAAAGAAGCATGATGTTTTCAATATTCTTTCCATACATTGGAATCACGCTTACGTTGTGGAAAATATGCTGAAATTAGCGCTAAATTATGGCGCGCAATAAATTAGAAATTACCTGCTACCACGATTGAAAAATTTTAGTGACGCCCTCGTGAACGCACTTTACGCGCCAAAGTGTGGGAGAGAGACAGACAGACAAAGGCCATTTTGTGAGGTCCTGTGGTATAGTCAGGGGGACCCGTGAGGGCCTCCGGATCGCTGCTGGCTGCTCCCATGCATGTGAGAAATAGTTCAATTGTTCGTAAGTATGACAGTTTCTTGGCCTATAATGTTCGGAAGTCTCCTGGGTACGCCAACAGCCCGCACCTTTTGCCGGTCTTGTGGAGCTTGTGCCCGGCAATAGCAACGAGGTCTGTCATGCTCGGCCGGCTGCCGCTTGGGTCTGTGGTCTTGCCTTCTTGCTTGGCGCTCATATCTGTGTCGCCAGACGAAACTGGTACATCCAAGGCACGCACAAAGCCTATCGGCACACTGCGCTTGCACAGGCGTCGCCACCAGACCGGCGGCGTTCAGTGCCACCGCGGCCGTTTCCGCGTCCCTGGGTGTGTTTCAAACATGCAGGAAATTCCTCCGTGGTTTTAATACTCACCGTAGGCGGCTAAATAGACAGCTAAGTGGACAGCGGCCTTTTTAAGTCCCATTCCAATTCTCATGTAGCCGGCAAAGTAGACAGCTTCGAGAGGACGGCATCGGAGGCAAAAACGATGTAGGCTACTTGGCTGTCCAAACAAGATGGCGGCTCAGCGAACTGCTCGGATAGCTGGGTTATCGCTGGTATGGTCGTATGCACACAAGCAGACGCTTTTGCAGGGGCTCAATATGAGCTACGTTAAATTTTTCATGGATTTGAACACGAAAGAAGGTAAAGAAATAAGAGTTACGTCTGTTTGTCTTAGCTTTCTCTTGTAGACGCGAGGTGGCGGCACGTCACGCAGGCGTCATCCAGTCGCGTTCCATTTCTCGGAGTATCGGGACTTGATGCTGCCTTCTAAACTCGCTTCGGAGGAAGGAATACTAAGGAGAGGCCGTTGCGTCACATTTTTTGAAGCCAGAAGCGGGGGAGGGTAAAGGGCTCCTCCTCGCAAGGTTGGTCACGCTTCGGCTCGCTTGCGCATGTGCAACTGGCGCCGCGAGGAGTGAGGCGAACGTCGGTCGCGCCGGGCAAAGTTCCGGCAGATTAGAGGCACTGTGGACCTATGCTGCATGTTTCGCCTTTGAGCCAAGCATTACGAGGTGGATCAACGCGTCTGTGTAAATAGAGTAGTTTTATCGAAACGAAGTGCACGCTATGGCTCGATAATGTGCAGACGGGTCCACCGTTAAAGGGAACACTTGCGTTTCGGGTATGTCCGCATTTCGCTCTCGCGCGCTTTCAGGTGTCAGCCATTTTTCTAAAGAAAACGCTGTTGTTTTGTACCATAGCCCTGTGTCTCCTACAGAAGCATAATGGCTTAGATTTGCATAACACTACTGGTGGTTGACAGTTGCGAACCCTTGTGATAGACTAGTAACGTGAACGAACAATCATTCCGCATCCATTAGCCGTTAGGGGGCCAACAAAATGAAAGTTGCTCATTCGAGTGTTCCCTTTAACCGTGGACCGTACTGTACATATCGTACGAAGCGTTTGTTAGCGTATTCCTTCGTGGTCAAGCTACGGCTGAATGTAGCTTGCTGAGTCATTATAGTACATATGTAATGTTCATTGCATTGTTATAAAAGCACCCGCCACCACCGTGGCGGGTGGTTTTATAACAGTGGCTATGGTAATCGACTACTGACCCGCAGGTCGCGGAACCAAATTCCGGTCACAGGGGCTGCATTTTGAGTGAAGGCGAAAATGCTTTAGTCCCATGTACTTAGGTTTAGGCGCACGTTAAAGAACCCCACGTACTCAAAATTTCTGGAGCCCTCCACTACGGCATCCCTCATAACCATATCATAGGTTTGGGGCCTTAAATCCCAGCAGTTATTATTATGTTATGAAAACGAGTAGCCAACACTGCAACCACGATTGACGTTATCCCAACATGACGCCAGTATAGGGCCTTCTTATAAAGCATTTTCAAGTCCTGGCTTGGCACTGTGGTAGATTACTTGACTACAACGCAGAATGCCTGACTTTGATTCCGGCTCGAATCCTTGTTTTTTCTTCTCCCCATCCGATGGGATTTTTCACTCACTAACAACGCTGCTCACAGCGGATATTCTGGGACACGGGCCGCTTAACTCTATCTCGTCAAAATTTCATGTCTGCTCTCACCGCTCCTGGTGTAACATAAACTACGAATCTCCATGGCAAGTACCCGCATACCACGGCCTGTGGTAAAGGGGTATGCGCCACACATGACCGCAGGAAAGGGTTTCACGACGTATGCAACAGGCTTCTCATATTATTGATGTCATGACCTGTCAGCCATGTTCGTCATACACTCATGAACCCAGAAGTCAATTTTGGTGCATAATTAGTTAAAGGGACACTAAAGGCAAAAAAAAAAAATTCGGCAGATCCCACGTATGGTGGGAGTCGACGTTATGCGAAGCATGCGGCTAGAAGGGAACTGTGGCATAAGTTTTTTACTGAGCAAAATGTTACAAAATGACAATAAAGATTTGTGTAAATTTTACACGCACACATATATGTTGAAGAGCCGCATATGTGTTATATAACCAGTTGTTTACAGTTGGGTAACGCTGCCAACGGCAATGTGGGTATTACCAACACCAGAAGCGGTAAGCTGATATGTAGTGCTTATACTTGTCCCTCATTATGGAGAACGCACGCACGCTTCACGAACCCGTGTGCACATGTGGAAGATGCTCTCGACAGTTCTCGAACAAGGTCATCATCATTTTCGTCAGTGAGCACCAGCAGCTGGTCATGACTTGTTATTGGATCCGGTCGTGGTCGCGGTGACGAGGGGTCCATGTGTAGTGAACTATGAGGTATAGTACAGCTGTTTGAAACCGTGGATGCCTCGGTCATTTCGTCGACAAATTGTATGTCGATAGAGCCGGCGACATGTCGGAACCTGAAGTTACCCTTCGCATTGGTGAGGTATAGGCCGTCGAGGCTGGTCGGCTTGGATAGCGCTACGTAGACCAACATCAGTGGATGACGCCTGTCGTATTCGTAAAATACCTGGGCGCAGGTGGCCTACGTAGCCTAGTCTACAAAGCGGCTGTCAATCAATCTGGCATCATCCTCGGTCAGCATGAGGCCATCGCCCAGCCTCGTAAGAAATGAAGAGGACACTGCGTCGTTCTGGCGGACTAAGTGCACTTTATGGTGCTATGATGTGAATATCGTACGTAACTTTCGTTAATGTATTCCTCCGGGGTCGAGCAATGCTTTATGTCACTGAATCCTTTAATAGGGCGGCAATCGCCGGGCTGACTCCAAGTGCTGGCTTCTCTGCCCTCCGAAACGCACCACGAAAGCGCGGACAATTTAGAGTAAGTCCTTTAGTGCGCCAGCAACCGCCGATTGTGGTCCATAGACCGAGTCAGAGACAAGAGTTGATAAAACAAACTATATTCTCTGTTAAGGCAGTACAAGCATCATACAAACATGCACAATCGGCTTGTACCAGTTACAGCTCCCAATATAACTAAGATGGTGTTAACACAACGGGAACTAAACAAACAGATCACGTGCTACAAAGGCAATCTCATGCATGACAACCTATTCAAGAACAGCTAAGTCCTGAATATCCAACAGCGTATGCAGTCCACAATTCTTGGACGGAACTTGAATGCTTCTCTTACAGGAAACACTCACGCAAAGTCCAGCGCTGATCTCGGTCGTTCCCTTCGTCGTCAGTAACAAATGTGTCTCTTCTAGGAAACACTCACGTAAACTGTGACTGCTCACACGGCGTCATCGTCCGACTCTTCCAGATCGACGAGCGACTGACCGCGCAGCACCATAAACACGTCTTCCTTGGCTGACGGAGCCACACTCAACAATTACTTCACCATCTCCGGACCGACTGACTGACTCCTCGCTGGTCTTCGGTGCACGCCTATATTCCCTCTCATGATGGTTAGCGCAAACGCGACACAGACGAAGGAAGAAGAAACAACGACACAAGCGCTATCTAACAACTGAATGTTTATTGGAAAAATCACAAATATATATGTCTAAGAAAGAGAAAAAACAACAAACCCGCACATGCGCCAAAGATAATTGACAGATAAAAACGTGTCTGCTAACAAAACTACGCCCTTTCCAGGAAAGACACTTCCTCATCAATCAAAGCGATAGAGGGGCAGCTCACGCACGTGTCTTTCTTTTTTATCATCTCATAAGCCTCCGCGATTTCTCGAGTACGCTGGCTCTTGTGCCTAGTCACCACGACCGTTTTGTCCAGCTCAGGAGCACAGCCACATTGTCGGCAATGGAGGGCAAGGTGTGAGGACGGCGCGCCCTTCAAAGAGCTAGCATGCTCTCTCAAACGGACGTTGAGACACCTCCCGGTCTGTCCATTGTAGGAACTACCGCAGGACAAGGGTATGGTGTACACAACGCCGCAGGCGCAGTCAACGAACCGTGTGGCATGTTTCATAGAACACTCGCCATCTACTGACCTCACCTCTCTTTTCTGCACCTGTCTGTCAATAGAAGCGCACACGCTTCCGAGCTTCCTGCCGGCACGAAATACGGCATTGATGTCGTAATGACTAGCCACCTTCTTAAGGCGATGCGAAACAGTGTGCAGGTATGGAATGACGGCAAACTTGCCACGTCTTTCCAAAGGCAAAGCCGCCGCACCTGCACCATTCTTTTGCTCCACCTTCAAGCGGCACAACAGACGCTGGGAAATAGACCCAAGAGCCACAAGCGGGAAACCCGCCGCTTCCAATCTTTCCACCTGACGCATGAAGCTTTCGCGCATAGCATGCGCACAGGACTTCTTGATAGCTGCGGAAAGACACGCCATGGCCAACCCATTCTTAACAATCTTCGAATGCGCTGACTTGTAACTTAAAAGCTTCTTTACAGAACGTGGTTGATACGCCCAGCAAACGTGTGTCGCTTCGAATGTAATAGAAAGGTCAAGAAATTGCAAGACATCGTTCATTGGAACTTCTGATGTGAATGTCAGACCCCAGCCCCTTTGTTTGAATAACTTCAAGACATCAATCATTGAGCACGTGAAGTTTCTTCGCTCAACAAACACAAGTTAATCGTCAACATACCTAAACACATGACGCGCAATGCCGTCTAGGTCACGTTGAAGAGCACGATCAACTTTTCCTAGAAAAATACTGCTGAGTATAGGTGCCACTCTTGAGCCAATACACACCCCCGACTTTTGTACATACAAGCCCTTCTCAAAGAAAACAACAGTCGAGCCTAAATGAAACCATAACAGCTTTAGAAAGTTATCTTTTCCTCAATACTCAGCAGTATTTTTCTAGGAAAAGTTGATCGTGCTCTTCAACATGACCTAGACGGCATTGCGCGTCATGTGTTTAGGTATGTTGACGATTACCTTGTGTTTGTTGAGCGAAGAAACTTCACGTGCTCAATGATTGATGTGTTGAAGTTATTCAAACAAAGGGGCTGGGGTCTGACATTCACATCAGAAGTTCCAAGGAACGATGTCTTGCAATTTCTTGACCTTTCTATTACATTCGAAGCGACACACGTTTGCTGGGCGTATCAACCACGTTCTGTAAAGAAGCTTTTAAGTTACAAGCCAGCGCATTCGAAGATTGTTAAGAATGGGTTGGCCATGGCGTGTCTTTCCGCAGCTATCAAGAAGTCCTGTGCGCATGCTATGCGCGAAAGCTTCATGCGTCAGGTGGAAAGATTGGAAGCGGCGGGTTTCCCGCTTGTGGCTCTTGGGTCTATTTCCCAGCGTCTGTTGTGCCGCTTGAAGGTGGAGCAAAAGAATGGTGCAGGTGCGGCGGCTTTGCCTTCGGAAAGACGTGGCAAGTTTGCCGTCATTCCATACCTGCACACTGTTTCGCATCGCCTTAAGAAGGTGGCTAGTCATTACGACATCAATGTCGTATTTCGTGCCGGCAGGAAGCTCGGAAGCGTGTGCGCTTCTATTGACAGACAGGTGCAGAAAAGAGAGGCGAGGTCAGTAGATGGCGAGTGTTCTATGAAACATGCCACACGGTTCGTTGACTGCGCCTGCGGCGTTGTGTACACCATACCCTTGTCCTGCGGTAGTTCCTACATTGGACAGACCGGGAGGTGTCTCAACGTCCGTTTGAGAGAGCATGCTAGCTCTTTGAAGGGCGCGCCGTCCTCACACCTTGCCCTCCATTGCCGACAATGTGGCTGTGCTCCTGAGCTGGACAAAACGGTCGTGGTGACTAGGCACAAGAGCCAGCGTACTCGAGAAATCGCGGAGGCTTATGAGATGATAAAAAAGAAAGACACGTGCGTGAGCTGCCCCTCTATCGCTTTGATTGATGAGGAAGTGTCTTTCCTGGAAAGGGCGTAGTTTTGTTAGCAGACACGTTTTTATCTGTCAATTATCTTTGGCGCATGTGCGGGTTTGTTGTTTTTTCTCTTTCTTAGACATATATATTTGTGATTTTTCCAATAAACATTCAGTTGTTAGATAGCGCTTGTGTCGTTGTTTCTTCTTCCTTCGTCTGTGTCGCGTTTGCGCTAACCATCATGAGCATTTTCCAACTCGCCCAATTCGCTACCCTCCTACAGTATATTCCCTGTCCCCCGTGTTCTAGAAGCGTCGGGAGTGTTCTTCGGCGTGCAGCATAGCTAAAGCTAGGGAAAGGGTGAGATTTTAAATGCGAAGCATTTCTTAGCGAACTTCTGCGACTTTGAACGTATCTATCTATCTATCTATCTATCTATCTATCTATCTATCTATCTATCTATCTATCTATCTATCTATCTATCTATCTATCTATCTATCTATCTATCTATCTATCTATCTATCTATCTATCTATCTATCTATCTAGCCGCCTACGACATTGTGCTCTCCTGGTCGCTTGGTTAATCGAATGTACACCAATTGGTATGACGTAACATGACTGTATGACGAACATAAATGACAAGTCATAACATGAGAATCATGACACGCATGTCATGTACAGCATGATTTACATGCCACGCTCATGGTGCGCTGGCGGCCGTTTCGCTAATTTGATATACACCAAAATTGGCATCTTGCGATGTGACTGTGTGACGAACATAAAACACGAGTTAACATGAAAATCACGACACGCATGTCATGTACAGCATGACTTACGTGCCACGCTCATGGGGCGCTGGCGGCCGTTTCGCTATCTTGATCTATCCTGCAATTGGTATCTTCTGACGTGACTGTGTGACGAACATAAATAACACGAGTTAACATGAAAATCATGACACGCATGTCATGTACAGCATGACTTACGTGCCACGCTCTTGGGGCTCTGGCGGCCGTTTCGCTAGCTTGATCTACCCCGAAATTGGTATTGCGCTACGTGACTGTGTGGCGAACATAAAAACACGAGTTAACATGAAAATCATGACACGCATGTCATGTACAGCATGACTTACGTGCCACGCTCATGGGGCGCTGGCGGCCGTTTCGCTAGCTTGATCTGCCCCAAAATTGGTATCGCGCGACGTGACTGTGTGACGAAGATAAAAACACGAGTTAACATAAAATTCATGACACGCATGTCATGTACAGCATGACTTACGTGCCACGCTCATGGTGCGCTGGCGGCCGTTTCGCTAGCTTGATATACACCAAAATTGGTATCTTGCGACGTGACTGTGTGGCGAACATAAATAACACGAGTTAACATGAAAATCATGACACGCATGTCATGTACAGCATGACTTACGTGCCACGCTCATGGTGCACTGGCGGTCGTTTCGCTAGCTTGATCTACCCCGAAGTTGATATTGCGCGACGTTACTGTGTGACGAACATAAATAATAGGAGTTAACATGAAAACCATGACACGCATTTTTTTCGTCGGTTGCAATCGCGGCGGAGTCGCTCGGCGTTGTATCATGCTTTCCTTCGCGATCCTTCGAGACTTTGCCGGGCGTTTGATCCGAGGCGGCTGGTTGTCTACGGCTGTTTCGAGTGGGCGAGGAGGAGCGTCGGCGCGCCTGCGTCTTTTCATACTTGTTTTTCGTTGCGCGCGCTTGTTGAGTGAGCGGCTGGTGCCGTGCTTTCCGGCTGCCGTTTGAAAGCGGCCGTGCACGCACCTTAACGCGCTCGTTTGTGCCACTTCAATATAGCTTCTGAATCATAGGAATACAAATGTAATGTTCATTAGACTGCTATAAAAGCGGAGCCAACACTGGAACGACAGACGTTAATCTGATATGACGCCTGTATTGGAGTACGCATTGTAGCAGTACTATGTAGTGTTTATTGCTTTCTTGCAAAATTCGATAGCCAGGATCATAACCACAATTGACGTTGCACCGCCATTACGCCTGCATAGGCTGTTTTTCCAAACCAGTTTTTACGCCTGGCGTGGCTCTGTGGCAGAATGCGATTGCCACGCAGAATGCTTGGGTTCGATTCCTGCTGGCATCCTAATTTTCATTATCTCCATTCGTCGGGTCAACGCTGCCAATGTCGGGTTTTCTTAATGATCTCGCATCTAAGATAGCAATGTCTGTTCTCACAGTTCCTGGGTAGATATAAACTGTCAATCACCTGTGGCGCATACCCGTACGCTGCGACCCGTGGTAAATGGGTTTGTGTCACACGTGTCTCGAGAAAGGGTCTGACGACGTACGCGACAGGATTTTCATGTGATTCATGTCATGACCCGACAGTCATATTTGTCAAATCCCCTTACCCTGCCATGCCAATTTCGGTGTACACCAAGTTAAGGAGGCGATCATGAGAGCACCCAGACGTAGGCGGCTAGATAGATAGATAGATAGATAGATAGACAGATAGATAGATAGATAGATAGATAGATAGATAGATAGATAGATAGATAGATAGATAGATAGATAGATAGATAGATAGATAGATAGATAGATAGATAGATAGATAGATACGGAGATAGAAACGGTCAAAGTGCCAAAGGTTCGGTGAAAAATGCTTCGCATTTATATTAAGTCGACGTTGATTGTTGAAATAGCGGTCCAGAAACCTCGTAGTGGTACTTTTGTGCCAAAGAAGTGCTTATTTTGAAATAATATCACGTTTAAGTGGTCCGCATCGCATTACCGCACTTCAAATCAGCCGTCTGAAAGCGGTCTTATGACGTCACTGTTGCCGTGCTCAACGTTGCCCGCCTTTACTGCGCGGCCGCCGACACTAGTAGCAGCAGAGCAAAAGTAAGCAGGAGCCACAGCAGCAACAACGGCCATCGAAGCCATCGAAGCTTGCCGCAATCGCCGCAATTGATGTCGACGGTGAACCTGACAGCGAGACATTAGGGAGCTTTTGAATAGCGTACTCTAAGTTAGCGTTAGCATTTACGGCCCGCTATTTCCGTCACTTAACTGGAGCCCGCAAGCGGTTAGCGTACGACGCATGCGTAGTTGCGCGAAAAGTCAACGCAAAGCTTTGCGTACGCTATTCGAAAACTGCCTATTGGCTCGCGAAGCTGGGCTCCAATTCATCGACTTCAGCCCCGATGCACGCGATGTGCTGCTTAGGGCTCGTAGTGCCAGCGTCGTTGCGTACTACGACAGCAGCCTCGGCAGCAACTCTCCACGCGCGCCGTTCCCCATGGCAACGCCAAAGAGGTTCTTTTTTCCATGAATCAAACACAAAAGAACAAGCGGCATTTTATTAGGTCTCTTCATGCAAGGAAGGTTCTTTTTTATTGCAGCTAGTTTGATTACTTGTGATTAATTGTAGTCGGACGCTCTCACGTAATCGGGACAATTTCCAAAATGTCCCACTCGTGGCGCACGTCGTGTGATACATTTAGCTTAATATGTGGGTACGTAGGGCACTGCTGTTGATAATATTGCTGTTTTAGACGTTGTCATACATTGAGCTTTCACTCAGACATAAATTATTATTTGCCTTTAGTGTCCCTTTAAGCGGGCGACCATGAGAGCACCCAGACGTAGGCAGCTGGATAGTTAGATTGATTGATATTGTTACGGGGAGAAAAAAGCGTCGAAGGTTATATTTACGACGTATATACAGAGGACCGAGCCAGGCATACAAGATGGAGCCAAGTCCGCGTGGAATCAGGGAACGTCGTCCTCTTTCATGAAGTCTCCCTCTTCCTCTTTGGTAGCGCTTCGTAGCAATATTTAGATTCAAACGACCTTTTTTATATAGGTAGAAAAGGCCTTTGTTACGGTAAGAAGTGCTTCGCATTTAAGAGCTTGAGGTAACTGAAAGTTACCACTGAGGCAGCACCAACTTATAAGTGGTACGTTGTTATACCATCCTAATATCACAGCATGCTAATAATTGTTGGGGTTTTACGTTCCCAAACATCAATATGATTATGAGGGACGCCATAGCGGAGGGATCCGGAAAATTTGGCCATCTGGTGTCTTTTAACAAGCGCTTAAACCACAGCACCCCACGGGACTCTAGTATATCGCCTTCATCGAAATGCGGCCTCCGGGATTCAATTCCGCGACCGTTGGGTGAGCAGTCGACCACCATAACCACTAGAACACCGTGGCGGGTATCGGAGCATGTTAAGACCACGTAATTTTGCAAGGGCTTAATGGGTCGCGTAAATTGTTGCTGTATTTATTATGACATGCTTTTCCTCGCAGATAATCATGTTTATGTTTCCAGCTGCGTTACATGAAGCAGTGCCCTACTGCTTTGGAGTATGCCCTATGCCATCTTGCGTGAGGACAAGGAGACACGATCCTGCTAGGACATATCATGCGAAATATCACTGGTTCAGGGAGGGTGACAAATGTGTAGAAGTAAAGACTGAGGGCTGCAAGGGAAGATTTTATAACGAAGCACAATGCAAAGAATGCTGCTTATATTAAATAAAAGACGCAGTCGTAATGAATACGTGTTTGAAAGAGTTATTTTTCTTTTCTGTGGTTCAGTGCAAAATTTCTGAAGAGTTGATTTCTTTGATTTCATCATAAAGCGGTGAAGACTTTTGGTGATGCGAACATCAGGTGCACTTAATTGGAGGAAGCTAAGTATTTGTTTTTTCTTCATAACAATGATATTTGTTTTAGGCTTATTTGCAATTAGTCAGTAATATTTACATGGCGGCGGACAGCCAGTGTGGTATAATACTGGGAACAGCAGAAAATTCGACAATTTCTTAGCAGCTCTCCTATCATTGGCGCCCTTACAGCTACGACTTCCTTGCGAAAAACTGGAGGCGATTCAAAGCGCAGACAAAAGCTGCGCTTTGAATCGCCTCCAGTTTTTCGCAAGGAAGTCGTAGCTGTAAGGGCGCAAATGATAACTTCAGCACCACATTATCTTTGTCGTATAACATGAAACAATAGGTTATAAGAGGTGTTCTCAAAATATCAGGTTGTTTCATTGTGAAAGCGAACCAAAACTGCACATGTTGGAGGAACGCCTAAGGCTAGTTAGTGGCTCTTGCACTGACTTTATGCGCCAACAAGGCCAAGATGCTCTTCTACATAGCCCTAAATATGGCGTTCTTAGATTCCCGCCATTTGTCGATTTTCATGGGGCGTTGAGTATGTACGAAATTCACCGTGTGCACTTAGAACGAAAGATTAAAAAATAAATTCACGTCACAAGTAGTCGGGTTACCACTAGTCGGGAGTTTGGATTGAGAGAAGAAGAAAATACGCCCTCGCAGCGCGAGTGAGGATAGTCCACAGCTATTTATTGACAAAAAATTGCCCGCGTACTTAGGGCCTTCATGAGAGACATCAGGGCACAAGTCTTAGCACCTTCCTTGCCCCTTTATGAATTTGCAATGGAACGCCACAAGTACGAAGGGATTGCGCAGCTGGCATGGTCAGGTGAGAGAGAGAACTTTATTCGAGTCCAGTGCAGACGCTGAGTTTGCCCCAGGCCACCCGGCTACTCCCACATGGGGACTGGCAGGTCTAGCCTCACGGTGCCTTTAACAGCGACGCTGTTAAAGGTAGAGGTAAAACGTATAACCGGCAAGAACTATCGTCATGATAAACCGGTATCTGCCACAGAAATTGGGTAAATTCTATTACTCACCACTGGTGCACTAAAAATGAAGGAAACAGTTGACCCAGAAAATGGTTGCGAAGCGATGGCGATGAGCCGAAGACCCCGAGTATGTACAAGGAGAGAATAGTCGAGAACGGGAAAGGCAACGGCGGCGGCGAGACCTCCCCGAGGCGATGGAAGCCCTACGCCAACGACGACGTGCCCGTAGACCTATGAGAGGTGCGAACGCTAGGGTGCAGCGTGAGTTTCTTTCTCTGGAGTTTGGACATCCGTATCGTGTCTGTGCATGTCTGTGGTTTCACTCGGACCACCCTGCGCTGAGACTCCACCTAGAAACAACCTTGCATCACTACCTAAAGTCTAACAAAAACCTAGAAGCAACCTAGATACAACTTAGTCCCACCTAGTTAAAGTCTAGCAACAACCTAGAAGCAACCATATTGGACTTCAGAATCGTCCGGTTTCGCTGTTTCAAGCCTTGCGCGACTTACTAAAAGGTTCGCCGTTTTACAGCGAAAGCTGTTATGAGATCATTGCCGTATGAGCCGTAGTTGTCCGCCGCCGCCGCCGCCCCCGGTGTCCGTAACCACTATCGCTCGAAATAGGAAAAAAAAAACGAAATAAGAAAAAAAATTCAGGATGGAACGAGGTTGGAACCTGGGCCCTCTGCGTGGGAGCCCAGTATTCAACCTCTGGGCCATGCCGGTGCTTGAAACTGCTTTGCAAAAAGACCCTATACAGACTTCATGTCGGGAAGGAACCACATTAACATATGCAGTATAGCGTGGTAGAAGAGTAAAATAAGCACCAAGCGTCGCATAACGCGAATTCTGTAACCAGACATCACACAATGCGAATTGCGCAACGAGTAGGTTGTTGAATGCTTCCAACGCATTACAAAGGGATGTGCCATGATTCTTCATCGTCATCAGGCACAGCATCAACAAAGTGCGCATAATGCCTTTCATGCGTTTAGCAGGTACCACGGGTCTCCGTAGAATGACGAAAAATGGCATAGTGCCTGCTTTCCTACTTCTAAAAATTACAATGATTTATAGCGTAGTGGGTTCCTCGCAAGTGCACTTGTATTGGTTCCCAAGGAAGCCCATAAGCGCATGATCCATTTCCTCGGGGTGTCAGTAAAATTACAATAATTTATAGCGTAGTGGGTTCCTCGCAAGTGCACTTGTAATGGTTGCCAAGGAAGCCCATAAGTGCATGATGCATTTCCTCGGGGTCTCAGTAAAATTACAATGATTTAAAGCGTAGTGGGTTCCTCGCAAGTGCACTTGTATTGGTTGCCAAGGAAGCCCATAAGTGCATGATCCATTTCCTCGGGGTCTCAGTAAAGTTCTTCGCCCCCCCTCTCTCTCCCACGTCAACCTATGTTTTACGGCATGGCGGGAGAGGGAAATAGCGACCGGGCGTCACCCAATGCAAATTACATAACTAGTGGGCCGTTTAAAGCTTCCAACCCATTACAAAGAGCTGACCCATAATTCTTCATCGTCATCAGTCGTCGCGTCAACAAAGTGCATATAATGCCTAACCGACGTGTAGCTGGTGCCTCGCTTCCCCGCAGAATGACGAATAATGGCTTAGTAGGTGCTTCCCAACTTCACAAAAATTGTGATTTATGACGTAGTGGTACGTTGCTAGTGTACTTGTATTAGTAACCCCAAGAGAGCTTACAGCGGGCTCTAGAAACGCCGCTCTTCCAGCTTTCGCTGTGACTGTGCTGCGGTTTCAGCGCAGGCCTGGCGTTTTTTTTAAATTGATCACGCAACGCCACTTTTTTTATTGCTTTAACTGCAAGGTTTATTTGTCCCAACCACGCAATATTACCTGCGCAGCCTATAACCAACTCAGAAGGAACGATAAGAAGAAACATTAAATAACCTGCCATAACCGTCATCACTGCGCGTTATGAACATTACTCGTACAAACTTACTGAAGGAAATTAACACCTTTGTACAGGTGCCGCAGAAATAAAACGGAGCACGCGAGCGATGGCCAAACTGGGCAAGCTGCATGCCAGCGCGCTTTACCAGCAGGTGCACAGTAGATGGTCAGAGTCTGTGGGCACATCTGGCTCACCGATCCCGATGTTCTGATGATCGCCTCAACGTTGGCTCGAGTGAAGTCACGCTGGTGTGATCAACGCTCTCCACGGCCGCTTTTAACGCTTTACGTATTTGTTTGCCCGCAACGTAAGGAAGGCCACCACTTTTAATCTGCGCGACTGCCGTGGTTCGCAATTCGTTCGGCGCAAGTTTGTTTAGCTGTGAGGTAAGGACACCCATGGATTAACTTGGGAAGTGCGGCAAAAATCATGCTTGGCTCAAGGGAATGCAGGAAAAAGCAACAGCAGCATGCGGGTATTGGCTGCAATGTCCTTGCGATACAAATAGACACTCAAAGCAATTGAGCAGGTGAGCCGATTGAGCACGAGCTACTTGCCAGTTACTTGTGCACAAATCGTCTTTATGACACTAGATGAAAAAGAACACAAATTCTCTTGGAAAAACAAGGATCTACCTGCTTGAGGCGCCCGCGATTGGCTATATTTGCGAAAATTCACAAAGAACATAATAAGAGGTGGTGTAAAGCAAAGGAATGGCTGCAATAACCCTTTTGCGTGCCAAAGCAACAGTTCAATATCGGATGAAGCTCCGGTTCATCTTCAATATATCGGCCGTGCGCCGAGGAAGGAATCTACGTATCGTTGTTGCTCGCGGAGGTTGTCCCATTCTTTTGCGACAACCTCCCAAAGGTGATCTGTACTCGCTCGATGGATAACGCGTGCTAGCGTACTTTTGAGACAAACCCAAACGCTCTCAATTATATTCATATAGGCGCCCTTGGGCCTTCGCTCCGACAGTCGCATAGCCCACTCTTCCAGCAAGGCTTTCACTATTGTAATGAGAAACGCCGTTCGTTTCTTAGAATATTCAGGTTAGGAACGTGGACGTTCCTAACAAACCGACGAGGCTGCTTGCATGTTGATAACGACACTTTATAAGAACATGGAATGAACAGAACAACACAACAGCAAACACAGCAAACAAAGAAAGAATTACCTGACAGTTTCTAAGAAGCGAGCGTCCTTAAGAAACTCAAGCACTGCTGACACGGGCTCACCCGTCGGGGAGTCGAACGCGCAGGGCGATGCAAGGAGACGAGCGTCGCGGGAATCCTCGAAGACGTCAGCGATGGCTTGCGAAGGCTGACGAGGAACGTGACGTCTTGCTGAAGCGAAGAGTTGGAGGCGGAGGACGTCAGCGGCCACGTGAAGCCCGTAGCTTCAACTCGTGGACCGCGTCCCAGACACTCGGGCCCGGTCACCCGACTGCGTCGAACGCCCAACACCGTCTGTCCTCCTCCTTTTTCTTCTTCGCCAGCACGCGACTTCGAAACTCGTCACCTTCTCGGATCTTTGCACGCGCCTTTTCGTCTTTGTCTTCTAGCACACACATCACACCAGGACACTACCCTTCATTCGGGCGCACATCACAACTACCCATTCATGGTGTCCGGGCCTATTTACTTGCTGCAGCGAGAAAAAAAGAAAACAAATTTAAATGGCCCTTCCAAAGGCAGGAAAGTTTTGCTCTAGTACGTCGCCATAGCTGTCAGCATTGAAAGTTGATGGCAGCTGAACGAGAGGACAGGCCTTCTGCACTGGCATGCAGCTGCCTATTGGCTGCAAGATCGAACAGAGTCGGCCCCGAGCGGCGAACGGACAGGAACCCCGAAGTGTGGATGTCGGTCAGCCGTGGCCGCTTCAGCAGCATTGTATGCGGTTTTTGTACTTCGCGAACTTACGACGGAAGTTGACGACGGCTGTTCGATTCACGGTAAGTAACCTGTCAACATCTTATTCTTTGCCTTTTGGGACGGAAATTCGTAACGTAAATCGCTATATTTCGTAAATGCATCGATGCGATAATCAATGCATCGATGCGATAACCGCACAATATGCGCTTGTCGCCTTTTAACGTGTTGTGAGGATAACAAGCGTTCTCTTTTTCGTTTCCAATGCCCTTGCCTCCGAGCACCATTCTTAACCATGTTTTGAACGTTGTCAGGTGTCTCGCTGAAGGCGACGAGGTCGTTGCAGCGGGCCATATTATTCAATGTAGTGCCGTCGCGTCCACGTGGTTCTCTGACGATCCAGTGCACATAATCGCGCTCGTGCTGCAATCGTCCGGGCTTACGAAGGATCCACATCGAGTCGACCTGAAGTTGGCCGGCGATGCGAAGATGGCAGAATTGAACTGCACATGCCCTGCAGGGTAAGAAGTACCAGTGTCGCATGGACACTTTTATCGCGATCAGGGCCGATGCGTATCAGGTTCTGCTACACGGTCAATCATAACAGTGATGAGGCGAAATCGGAAACCCGACGTTCGCGGTCTACGCACTCGGTCTGGCTGACGTCTGTGCCAAACTCGATCCGGATAACTTTGGACCTTGCGGCCATTGTTGATCTATATCGAGAAATCTTACCCGTATACCGGCCGTGATGGCGATTAAAAGTGCCCTTATAATCCTCATGTTGATCGGGTTAGTTGGTCGCGGCACGTATCGCGGTTCGTTTACATCATGCTAAGCTTGTTTTGCGATTCGGACTCTGCTAACAGCTTACTTCGCATTGTTAAGGCGAAAACCTTAGACGGCTCATCAAAATCGAACATTGTCCTTCGGTGGCGTCAACACCAGTGATGCAAGAATCATCATCACGTGATTACGTCACCACATGACGTCACAGACAGCCAAATTTTGTGACTTCATAGTGACGCCATCATATGACATCGCTGCTTTGCTTTGCACTGCCTCCGTGATTGGTGACTGATCACGGAAGCAGTGCAAAACCAGGTGAGCTGCAGAAAACTTGCAATCACATGACATCATCATGACGTCCCACATCGTCGAATTTCGACAGTTAACGCTGCTTCGGTACGAAGTTCATAGTCGTGTGGGGCCGAGCAAGTAGCCGTTGCTGTGGCCCTCCTGGCGACAAGCATGCCAATATCTTCAGCCACTCCAGGGCTGCCATCTGAGTCTTCAGCGTTGGCGCCGTCTGTAAGGAAGCCTGTCGCATACTCGACGGGAAAACATCTCCACCCACTCTCACTCGGTTGCCCGCTCATATGGGATCCATCAGGGGATGGGGAGGCCACACCAACCTCAACAAGGTGTCCCACTCCAAGGCGCGAAGTCTCGCTTTCGGTGACCTCCCAGGCAGCACACAACGTCGGGCCGATATTGGTTTTACGGCGGATGTGCGCGGCCCCACCTCGGGCCAGCATTGCCAGCCTGGCGCCGATATTGGCGGAGCCGTTGACTTGCGCCGGCAGAATTAGTCCGAGTTTTCCGGCGTTCTGACGTCATTCCGCCGACATCGGCATAGCCGATTTCTCTCACCGGCAACATTAGGCCGCGTTTGCCGGCGTTTTGCTGTTCTTCCGCCGATATCGGCTTAGCCGGTGGCTTTCACTGGCAACATTGGGCCGAGTTAGCCGCCGTTTTGCCGTACTTTCGCCGACATCGGCCGAGCCGATGGTTTTCACCGGGAACATTGGGCCGAGCATACCGTCATTTTGCCGTGCTTCAGCTGACATCGGCGGAGCCGATGGCTTATCGACGATGTTGGAACTTTCTCTCCCTTCAGACAGTTATACATGCCCTGTTGAGAACGTCCTCCTGCGTCGCGGCGCTCCGAAAGTCCTCGTCACCGACAGAGGTACGGCTTTTACGGCAGAGCTAACGCAAACCATCTTGAAATAGAGCCACACAAGTCACCGACGGACATCACCCGCAGGCGAATGGCCTCACCGAGCGGCTAAATGAAACCCTCGCTGACATGCTGGAAATGTACTGTACGTCGAACACATGACATGGGACGCCATAATATCTTCCGCACATAACCTGAAGTTAACACGGCAGTGTAAGAAACGGCGCACATATGACGTCGTTCAAACTAGTTCACGGAAGCCCCTCAACGACGCTGGACGCCGTGTTGCCGGCCGTCAGTGACGAGAATAACCTCGACGTTGCGCTCTACCTTCAGCCCGCCGAAGAAGCCCGGCAGCTCGCCCGCCTAGGATACAATCGTAATGCAATAGAGCATTAGGCGCTTGCTTGAATATTTGTAGCTTAAGCTGCAGAATGCCGCTACATGGATTGCTGTACTAGCACAAATAACAAAGTTCAAATATTGTACCGTGCCTATGCCACACGTACGACTCGGGGCGCGAAGTATCGCCGACTGAATAGCTTGCATTCTCTTATTAGTTTCTGCTATGACAATGACTAACAACTATCACTAGCACAGTCACTTTTCTACCAAAAAAGGTGGTCTTTAGAAGAATAACTGACTCAAATTAGATGGCCACTTCGTTGACCAGTTGTTCAACGCTATCAAAAATGTTGAAACGTTATAACACATACCATTAACTTCATGGGCCAAATTCGAAATACTTCTGTTTTGTAAATGTTTTTGCCACTGGTCGGCCGACTTCACTAATGTATCCAACATCAAAATTCACCCAAACATTCCTGCACGAATGCTTTTAGCGGAAGAAGTTTTATGTGAATACTAATTCTGTGCATAAATCGAGCCTGTCATCATATTTATAGCGCTATATCCTTTCAGCCGCTGAATGTGTGGCGCGAGTGCTCATATACTACACGGACAGTTTCCGATCTCTGTGTTTACACATATTTACTTACGCACGTGTTTGGGTCAAGCGTAACAAGCGCATTTGCTTCAGTGATGTCACATAATTTTACTTTATGAAAATAGTAAAAAGCTGAGCAAGGCGTGTTACTGAACTAGCTGGTTCATTACTTGAGAAAAATAGGTATGGTGCAAAAAAGACCGGGCGAAGTGAAGACACGTTTTGTCGTTTGAATGTTTCCAAATCAACTAGCCCGCTGACCATCTTTAACGAACTGACAAACACGTGTTTGCCACGTGTTTGTCAGTTCGTATTTGCACTTCGTTGCCGTCCATTTTGTGACATACATATCTTTTTCAAGTAAAAATCTCGGTCAACGATTGCTTCCCATGTGCTTTCAGAAACAGTCGCATAAAATTATTATTATGGCACGTGAAATACGATGAAAAATGCGGCTCCAACGTGGTGTACGCAAAGTTTTCATGTAGCGACATGTGGCAACAAGTGATGCATTGAAAATTCGACGAACGCCCTTCTCAAACGGCATGCCCTAGACATGCTGGGGGGACCGCACACCATTGTGGTAGGCTGAGCCGTGCTTTCAAGAAGGGAGAATTCCAAAATTTTTTTTCGTCTACTTCAACCTCTACCCCCCCTCCCTCCCTTCCCCTCGTTCAGCGTCATTGTCGCGAAACTCGCTAGACCAGGCAGGGTAGGGTAGCCGTCCCGACGGAGGGACAATCGTAGCTGCGGGAGCAGGTTTTTTTCACTCCGATCAGCAGAATTCTTCAAGAAGTGCGGTGTGTGGACATGTGTGGTGGAAAGTCAAAATCGTGCACGAGACGGATACTCGGCAGGATTCCGGCATTGTTTTCGGCAGAGATCACCGCAGCGAGAAACCAGTGGCCCCCTGCTTCCATGTTGAAGTCGCTCACTTCATATAAGGCCACGTGTTCACTACTGTTACGTGTCATCAGATTTTTGTTCTCTTCTTATCGCGCATTTTCTATTGACCATCGTGTTTTGTGTATTCTGATATGGTGCGCTTGCATTTTTTATTCGCTCGTGTTTTTAGCGATCCAACAGGCACACGTGAGTGGTTTTTATGCACGATTCCTTTCTGTTACAATCTTACCTTTAGATTAGGAATGCGCGCGTGTCTATCTTGTTTAGATATAGAGTTCATGGGATCTTGTGGTACCGCTCGCAATGTTTTTCGCGTCGCGTGCAGTTTATCCATCTTATTGGCCCTTAAGTTATCACTGAAAAAACTGCGATTTCCGCTTAAAGGGGTGGTGCCACTAAATTTGTGGCTTGCTCGTTCTTTGCTGCAAGCGTTTACTATAGCTCCAGGAAGCATGATGCACGCACCAAGATTCATGTATTCTCGCTAAATAATTTAATATCGCTGTTTGATGTGGACAACTTTCGGTTTCGGTTTCTGGGCGCCGAGGTTGGGTAGTGACGTAGAAGTGTAGGAGGCGTGGTCACGTGACCACACAAGGCTGTGACGCACTTAGCCAGGAAGCTATCGAAACTCGGCGAGTGATGTAGCAACCGATGCTTTGCCGGTACTATAGTGAATTGGAATATATTCTAGTTCACTACAGCCGGTACGTACGTTGCGGAGGTCAGGAGGTCACTCACGTTACTACAGCAGATCTGGTGTGACGTCACTACAACTTTCGTTGCCCATCCTACAGATCTACGTCAGAGTTGGCGCGCTAGCGATGGGTTTCGATCGGGAGAATGGGCATTTAGGTACACTCTGGAAGTGAATTAAAATATATTCTAAACGTTTGCTGTGTCCGAGCCTTCGTGTGGAATATGTCCTTGCATACAGGGGAAACCCACAACAGGCTTGTTATAGCCTCGAAATTTAATGGCACCACCCCTTTAAAGGATAACGCTAATTCAATTGCCAGTCATGTGTTGCGAATGCCTACCGCTTCTTGGTGATTTTAATAAAGGTCGGGGGGGAGGGGGGGTGCTTCTCTGCTCGTAATTAGCTCACGCGTATACCCAATCTTCTAGTCTAGTTGCCACTCTTAATCGCGCTTTTTCGGCAAGCCGGCTAACATTATCTTTCTTTTCTTCGGGTCCGTCTTTAATCCTGCTTTAATGCTGCCTTCGTTTACATCTCCAGAATTTTTTTCGTGATTCGGCACCGTCGTTACTGAAAAGCGTGATAGCGTCCGCAAAACGCAAGTAGCTAAGCTATTCTTCGTTAATCCTTATTCCTATTTTTGCCCGTTCTAGTTCGTTCAATATTTATAGTGAATGTGCCGCGCATAACGTTGAAGGAAGTAACTCTTCGCATAGGCGTGCGCACAGTGGGGCAGGGGGGCGGCCGGCCCCAGTAGTCACCTAAGAACAAGTGGGCGCAAGGTCTGCCAAACACACTGACTTAATAGGGAGGGGGGGGCACCGCGATGAACCTTCGCCCCCCCCCCCCCTGAAGGGCAAGCCTGCTCACGCCTATGATTTTGCGCCTGAGCCCATTCTCGATTAGGTTTGTCCTGCTTTTTTTGAGGAATACGGTGGCTGTGGGGTTGTTTTAGATGTTTGCTACGGTATCTATAGATGTTTAGATATTCCTTTATGACATAATTATTCCGGAACTGCTGGCGTGTGTTCATATCTGTGAATAAATTTGTGTTTATCACCTTGCATATGTGTTGCTCCTTAATTTCTCAGACGCATGCGTAGTTGTTGCAGCAGGCCTTTCACCAATTTAGTTGTATTAGAGACAATATTGACTTTCGCTCTCGGCCTTGCACGGTTCGACAGAATTGTGGGTCTTAATCGCACACTATGACATCAGTGGAGCAGTCGTTCTAATTAGGAAGCATTTTTCGAATATGGCACCAATGGTAGTCGATGAATGCCGTTGGTCCGCGAATAGTCTATTTTAGCGCTGCTGACTTACAGTACAGTAACCGCAGTAATACTGAACTGCCGTGGTCGGCACGCATCCATTTTACTTTATAACATGTGTATCAGCCTGCCTGATCAAGTTACTTTACGCATCGAGCAACTACCGCCGGTGTCCCCATATAAATTAGCTACGTGCAGACCACGACGGTACAGTACTACCGTACTTAACGCACGGTAAGCCAGCACTGCTAAAACATAATAACGGGTGTAAACAGTCACGCCGGCGGCTACCCGACGTCGGCGGGGCCGACACCACGCCAGCATCGGCTAGCATATATAGGCCAAATGACGGCTTGCCATCATCGGCTAAATAACGGGTGGTCCGTCTCGGACCGACGCTGGCTAGCCCACGTCGGCCCGAAGCCGACAAGCCCGCATCGGCCCAACGGCGGCTAGCCAACGTCGGGCCGATGCGGGTGAAAGTAGCGCGAGCGTGATATGCCGACGTGGGGCCAATATTGCTGCCGTCATTTGCCGACGTTGGGCCAAGATCGGTCCAATGGCGGCGTGCTGCCTGGGCTCTCGCGTGTGCCCGTTGGATCGGTAAGAACACGAGAGAATAAAAAACGCAGGCTCATCATATAGTAACAGAATACACAAAAAGGATGGTCAATAGCAAATGCGCGACAAGAACACAACAAAACTCTGATGAGACTTAAGAGCAGTCAACACGTGGCCTTATATGAGGCGAGCGAGTCGAATATGGAAGCACGGGGCCACTTTTAGCGCGCTGCGGTGATCTTTGCCGAAAACAGTGTGGGAATCCTGCCCCGTATTCGTCTCGCACACGATGTTGACTTTCCGCCACATATGTCTACACACGGACACTCCTTGAATTCTTGAATTCTGCTGGCTAGAGCGAAAGCTGCTGGCTAGAGCGACCATGATGTGTGAATACGTTTCATGTGACGTCACCTTATGTGACGTCATGGTGACGTCATAATGATGCCACAAATTATGGCGATCTTTCACGTTATGATGACGTCATCACGTGGTGATTTTTTGCATCACTCGTACTGACGCCGACGACGCGGGAAGACGACGCCGGCGGTCAACCTTCCCGTTTGATGAGACATCAAAGGATTTCGCCTGCATAAGCTACACGACGTTTGCTGGCGGATGTACTGTCGCACTCAATATGACTTGCACGGGAGCGCGTGGCCTCACAACCTTCCATATCACCCATGGCTCCCACTATTCCTTATTTACACAGCTCAACGCTTTTAATCCCTTTTGGAGGTGATCCGAAATGAGAAAATATAATTTAATTGTGGAAATGAAGGTAAGTTGTAGCCATGCGCCATCCTTGAACTCGTAAGTGCAAGTCATATGGAGCGCGACTGTACATAGGTAGCGAACGAGTGAAATACTGCGGCTGATGTGTGCTGGATTCATGTTCGCAATAACATTCTTACAGTCAAGCTTGCGTTCTACTGATGGAAACACTACGTGCTAAGAAGCCCAAATTTATTTGCCGCGCTCAAAATGCCGCGCTCTTTGCGTTAGACACGACTGTCATGTGTAAGAAGAGGGCGTATGAACGACGAAGTAGGAGGAGAGGCACGCGAAACAGGCTCGAGCGCGTGCATGGTAGCATACGTCTCGAGGCGCGTGACTGGAGCCATAAACGAAGACAGCAGTTCGAGGAGGTGGCATTGTTTGCGTGGCTACGGGAGAAGAAGGTCGCATTGGCAGCTACGTTCTGTCCACGGGAGGCATCGGGCGTTCGGTTTCGAAGGCCGTGACGCTGCACTCCGTGGCGAGGACGTTCACCTCGACGAAACTCGGGTGAGGCGCCTCGGAGCTGCTGTAGCACCTTCGGCAGGTCTGGACGCACCAGTAGCAGCTCCCGTTCGAGCTTCGGCCAGCAGAAATCCCCGGAATGCCACGTCAGCGACGGCTACTGGGAAAATGCTTACGGCAGCGTGGCTGACCGTGATGCATCAGAGAGACGATTGAAGAGGATCGTCAGCTACATCGACAGCGGACGCAACACAACGGAGGCTGGACTTACGGCGATTGAAAGAACCAGGTAAGAGTGTTCCATTCAGACTGCGAGGCCTAAGTGTCCAGACAGGCTCTAGTTAAGGACGCTAGTTGGATGTATGCAAGTACTGTGAATTGCGGTAGTTTATTTTCGTATATCTCATTAGTGTGTTTGTAAGGTGTTCACTTTTAGTTTTTTTGTGTTGAATTTTCTGCTAGTTTTTCCTGCTTGTAAGCAAACCATGTTTGCTGTGTCTACCTGCGCCCTCGCAATCTATCTCCAAAGCACACACCCCAGAGATGCGTGACAAAACAATTGGTGAGCCTGCCAGGATCGGATGATTCCAGGATAATTTCGTTTCCTGCCCAGAGACTGATACTCGGATAGTACGGAAATGGATTGGGAGCGCTTGACGGCGGCAGCTGAAGAGCTAGGAATGACTAAGGAGGAGACCTTGAAGTTTTTTGAAAATGCCCAAAGAGAACAGGATAAGCAGATAGCACTGAAGGAGAGGGAGCGCGAGTATGAACGAGAGACACCGGAGCGCGAACTTGAACGCGAAAAAGAGCTTCTCGAATTAAAGTTGAGACTAGCGCAACTTAATCTCGTTCCGCAAGAAGACCAGAGTGTCACATCAGCATGCTCTGGCTCGCAGGCACCCATAACTACCTGCATATGTCCGAGAATGTTATTGGCTCCGTTCGATGAAAGGCGTGTGGTCTTGGATGCCTACTTACATAGCTTTGAACGGATTGCCAGGGGTCAATATCGGGAGGGAAGGAGTGGGCAACAGCACTCAGCCTTTGTCTGGTAGGAGAAGCCTTAAGTGTTCTTGGCCGAATGCCCGCCGATGATTTCATGGATTATGATAAGGTCAAGAAAACACTGTTGCAAAGATTTAGGTTGACGGTGAAAGGCTTCCAGCAGTGCTATCGTAGGTGTAAGCCAGAGAATGCAGAGACAGCGAAGCGGTTTGTGTGCCGCTTCTCAAATTATTTTGAAAGAAGGATGGAGATGGCGAATGTAGAAAAAAACATACGAAGGCGTACGCGATTACATGGTCGTGGAGCAATTCTTGAACTGCTGCAGTAACAAGTTAAGTCTTTTCCTGAAAGAACGAAATGTAGCTTCACTTGATGTAGCAGAGCATGCGGATCAGTATTTGGAGGCCCAGGGACAAAGAAGCCTAGAATAGGCAAATGAGGGCGGTGACAAAGCAAAGCCAGATGAGGCAAAGGGTAGACGTCAGGGGGTACCGAATGCGTCACAGCGACCACTCAGGTGTTTCCTGTGTAACCGCATTGGGCACCGAGCTATTAATTGTCGAGCTGGAGATGGTCGCTCACATCCACAAGTAGTAGTGTCTAAGTTGTGCAGTAGAAGGGGACACCGGGCGAATGACTGTAGGTCAGGGACTACAGACAAAGTAGCCTGTAGAGTGGACTCCCAGGGCGGTAGCATGAAGGAAGTTGGGACTACAGACAAAGTAGCTTCTATAGTGGGCTCACAGAGGGATAGCGTGAAAGAAATGCAACAGGCGCAGAAAGAAGAGACCGGAAAGAACGAAATTACGCTTTACTCACGAGGAGATTGGTTACCGGGCGTAGACGGAACCATGCATGGACAAAGGGTGAAAGTTTTGAGAGGTACAGGCACAAATATTGTTTTGGTGAAACGGAGCTTAGTAGACGAATCGAATCAGGGCCGAATTCACAAAACTCGCTTACGAGCAAATTGTCGCGTAAGAAAAATTTTGTCGCATAAGTCGATTCACGAAGCGAAAAAAACGTCGTAAGAGGCCATCGTTATTACATCGACCGCTGCGGTAAAGCGCGCTGCGACTGTTTAGGAACATGTCAGCGATGGTGATGCAGTTGCTGTAATTGGTGACGTCATTGAAAAAGGCTTGTAAGTGGATTCACGAAGCAAAAAATTTGCGCAGAAACAGCGTGGCTACGAGGAAATCTCAAGAGTGGTCTGGACCACTCTTACGAACAATATGGCTGTTTAGAACATGCAACTGCGGCGGGTATCTGGGTGCCGTGGCTGATTTTCAGTTAATTCACGGCCATGTAAGGCTGCTTGGTGATTGCTGGTACGTTTTAATTTATTTCGGCGCTTTCAGTTTCGTGTGCTGTTTCGCGTGTACGCTATGGACAGTATTGGCACTCGCAGTCGTCCAAAAAGCTGGGAGTCGCAGTAATTAAAGAAGACTATTGGGTGTCAATGGCGAAAAATTATACATGCAAAGGCTTGTGGTTGGATTAAAATCAAAGGTCTACATGAATGGTCGATAAAGTCGAAAGCGGCGCGGTATTTGGTCAAGATGTTTTTGTTATGTTGTTGTGTTGCGTCCTACATCCTCCAATGAGACGTCCAACCTTTCATGATGTACGCAGCATTGGTCCAAATTACCACCAAGGAGGTTCAGAGGAGCACATCAGCTCCACACTATTAAATGCGAAGCATTTCTTAGCGAACTTCTGCGACTTTGAGCGTAGCTATCTATCTATCTATCTATCTATCTATCTATCTATCTATCTATCTATCTATCTATCTATCTATCTATCTATCTATCTATCTATCTATCTATCTATCTATCTATCTATCTATCTATCTATCTATCTATCTATCTATCTATCTATCTATCTATCTATCTATCTATCTATCTAGCCGCCTACGACTTTGTGCTCTCCTGGCCGTTTCGTTAATCGGATGTATACCAAAATTGGTGTGTCATAACATGGCCTTATTACGAACATAAATGACAGGTCATATCATGAAAATCATGACACGCATGTCATGAACAGCATGATTTACATGCCACGGCCTTTGGGCTCCCTGGCCGTTACGTTAATCTTATGTATACCAAAATTGGTGTGTCAATGACATGGCCTTATCACGAACATAAATGACAGGTCATATCATGAAAATCATGACACGCATGTCATGAACAGCATGATTTATATTCCACGGCCTTTGGGCTCTTGCGGCCGTTCCGTTAATTTCATATATACCAAAATTGGTACGGCGTGACAACAGTTCATGACGAACATAATGACAGGTCCTAACATGCAAATCATGACGCGCATGTCATGTGCAGCATGATTTACATGACATGGTCTCGGGGCACTCGCGGCCGTTTAAATGAAGGGATACATACGAAAACTGTTATGACGAGATATTTCTGTATGACGAACATAACTGACACGTGGTAACATGAAAATCATGATTTGCATGTCATGTATGACATGATTTACATGCCACGCTCATGGCGCACTCGCGGCCGTTTCACTAGATTGATATACACCAAAATTGGTATTGTGCGATGTGACTCTATAAAGAACATGAATAACATGTGGTAGCATGAAAACCATGACATGTCCATGACATGTATGTCATGATTTACATGCCACGCTCGTGGTGCATTCGCGTCCGTTTCGCTTGCGTGATATACACCAAAATTGGTGTTACGCGACACGACTGTATGACGAACGTAAGTGAGACGTGGTAACATGATAATCATGACATGCAAGTCATGTACGACCTGATTGACATGCCACGCTCATGATGCGCTATCCGCCTTTTCACTAGATTGATATACACCAAAATTGGTATTACGCGATGTGACTGTATGAAGAACATGAATAACAGTTGGTAAAATGAAAACCATGACATGAATGTCATGTATGTCATGATTTAATTGCCACGCTCATGATGCATTCGCGGCCGCTTCGCTAGCTTGATGTAACTAAAATTGGTATTGCGCGAAGCGACTGCATGACGAAGGTAAATGAGACGTGGTAACATGAAAATCATGACATGCATGACATGCACGACATGATTTACATGTCATGCTCATGACGCACTCGTGCCGTTTCGCTTGCTTGACATACACCGAAATTGGTATTGCGCGACGCGACTGCATGACGAACGTAAATAAGAGGTGGTAACATGGAAATCATGACATGCAGGTTATGTATGTCATGCTTTACATGCCGCGCTCATGGTGCATTCCCGGCCGTTTCGCTAGCTTGGTATACACCAAAACTGGTATTGCGCGATGTGACTGTATGAAGAACATCAATAACAGGTGGCAACATGAAAACTATGACATGCATGCCATGTATGTCATGACTTACATGCCACGCTCATGGTGCATTCGCGGCCGTTTCGAGAGATTGATATACACCAAAACTGGTGTTGCGCGATGTGACTGTATGATGAACATTAGTGACAGGTGGTAACATAAAAACCATAATATGCATGTCATGTATGGCATGATTTACATGCTCTACTCATGGTGCACTCGCGGCCATTTCGCTCCCTTGATATACACCAAAATTTGTATTGCGCGATGTGACTGTATGACGAACATAAATGAGAGGTCTTAACATGCGAATCATGTTATGCATGTCATGTACGGTATGATTTACATGCCATTGTCATGTTGCGCTTCCGGCCGTTTCGTTAACGTGATATATACCAAAATTGGTATGGCATGACACGAGTGCGTGGCGACAGGTCATGCATTTATGTACCAGAATATGCGTTTCATTGGAATGGTGTACACTAGATGGTGCATGCATGCGTGCATGGCAAACATGCGATATATAGTGGACTACATGCCATGGCATGAATGATTTCATTTGGCTCAAAGACAAACAAGGCGAGGTATGCAGCTCTTTGCTGGCTGCTTCGCATTTCATCGATTCCCACAATGCGTGGGATCAGCCGAATTTTTGGAAATAAAATTGAACGGAGCATTTCAGTTAGCCGTTATTAAAGCCTATTATGTGATTCCACAACTTGTCTGCAGTGAAACCTCGGTAATACGAATCTCACGAGACCACCAAAATATTCGTATCATTCGAAATTCGTATCACCAGAAAGCATGTAAAATTAGCATGCGACAAAAGAAAGCTGGCGTACATTTTCATTTATTGTTTTTCAGGGCCGCAGCAACGTCAGGAAGAACCCTGAATAATTGCCACCTAATATTTTAGATGTCGGCAATCATACCAGCAGTCGTAAATATACGGCACGTACGCGCGTATTTAATTAATGAACCAGGTGCGTTGTGACCCGCGACAGCAGTAGTCCCTGCCAAATTTTAGTATGCCTTTTTTATGACGCCAGAATACTGCAGCGAAAGTAACAAAACAGGCGCTTTGACGCGATTGGTGAATGCCACAAAATTACAGAACGGGGGTCCTGTGTTATGATTTTGTTATCGCGGAGGTGGTGTTGTTTTGGGAGATTTACGGCCGCGCCCGCACAAGTGTGACCTCAACGGTCGCGCTTGTGGACGTTGTGAGGCCTGACTCCTTCGCCAAGACCGTCCTCGCCTTTTTTTGTCCTCGTCCACCTTTCATAGAATGGCTGATGCACGAGGCAGGCACTTGTAAACACAGTACAATGACCGCAGCCAGCCTCGACGCATTAGAAAAAATAGCATGGCGCTAATGTTCTATCTAAACGCGAAGGCACACAGAGGCACATAAGAACCTCAAAGATTCGCGCGCAGAATCTCGGAGGCCGTGACGCGTCTCTGAAGGTTTATTCTGACCGTAAGAAAAGTGTTTTTTTTTTACACCGTGATTCTGGCGATTTGGCGGTGCGGCTCGCATGCCCACGCTCGCGTTCCCGCGCTCGCGCGTGCTTGGCGCGTCTTCCGCGACAGCGCGGACAGCACCTCGTCGTACTTGGGCGGTAGCGTACGTTCGTATCAAACGACGATGGGTGAAAATCGGATCGCAACAACCGTACTCCATTACAGTGCAGGCCAATGGGGCCTTGGCTGGGACCAACGAAAAATACGTATCACCCCGAAATTCGTATGAGCTGTGATCGTACAACCGAGGTTTCACTGTAGTTGGATTGGCTTTAACTGCCCAATGGGCACGATCTCCCAAATGCAGCTGTCGCTATGCACTTTGGGCCGATCCAGAGCGGGCTCGTACAATGCAAATCACAGCATATTATAGATGTTCGTGATTATGCATGAAATCACAAACAAATCGAGCTTTTCGACCTTCACTGTTCGGAAGCCGAAACGGAACGCGTTTATATGGCAAGTAGTCAGAAAGAAATGGCTCCAGTAATTTGACATGACATCGAAAATATGTGCGAATGCTCACGATTCTCGAGTATAAACAAACCTTTGCCGAATTCATGTCCCTTTGATTATTAATTGCAATTTAACTTGGCATGAAAATAGCAATTAAAGGTGGCTTCACCCACTCATATGTGTATTTTGTGCTCAGAAGCGTCAGCTTGAACTGGAAATCATCGCGTAGCCGAGGCGAAACCCCCGCTGCAGGCTCCAATCGTAGCAGACGACACGCCAGCAGACGACGGCTTGGGCGAGAGGCGCAGCTTGTGATTGGTTGGGAAGCAGTACTCTCTACAACAGCTCATCTTATGACGTTGACAAAACACTTCTTTCATCGCGCGCTCCTGTCGTGTTCGTCATATCTTCCCCCTCGCACATAAGAAAAATATTTATCTCGCCGTGAAAAACGCGCAAGAGCTTTTTGTGAGCTTTCTTAGCGCTTGCCCCTGCTGCGCAGTTCGCGAAAACAACATGGCACCGTAAACTGTATGTGCCGGTGCCGATTTTCGCAAACGCTTGAGTTCCTTCAGCGTTCGACAGGATGTGCTGTGAATACCGCTGCTTTTTCGGTGCGCGCAAGCCGTGTGAAGACCGACGGCAGTGTCTCTTGGTGTGCGGTGAAGCATGGCGATGCCTGTGCCTCGGTGTGTTTATGAAGCGGAGATCGGCGCCTGTGTACCGACCGTACCTAGCACTGGAGGAGCCTGCAATGTGTGTTTGTGTGTCGGTAACAGTTCGTTCTCTTCGCTTTCCAGTGTCTCAGTGAGGTGCAGTGCGGCATTCCCAATTGACAGCATTTTGGCACGTTACTTGAGTGGTTCCGTGCTCGTACGATAGCGCATGAACTACGTTCTGTATTTGGTTCTTGCTTCGCCACTGGTTAGCCCGTGCGCTTCTATTTTCTTGTGAGCAGTCCAGTCAAATGCAGTGTTCAGGAGTGAAACAATACATGTGCGTTGCGAACAGTGGTGCTGTGTTGACATTTCCAAGACTTGTGAAGGGGCTGTGCCCATGTGACAGAAGATTAAAAGCGTCGATAACCGTGTTTCGCCCTACGAAGTTGCGATGATCTTTACGAGGGCTTTAAGGATTTAGCGCTGGGCTTCGCGTTGTTTCTTTTAACGCGTTGCTTCTCCTTCCTGTGATAACCGTAATCCGAACGTCATAACGTGTCGAACCGAAGTCGCGCGCCGAGACATTGTGCTGTAAATGCGGCTGCTTTGGCAGTACGCCTTGACTGTTCTTCGGTGAAAACTTGGACTTGCACCTGGCAGCGAAAGCACGTGGACGTCACGCTTCGCTCCGGACAGAACACACTTCTCACTGGTGCCTTGCCTTGGATGAAGTCGTAGACCAGCACCTGATAACTACAGGTTTTCGAGTCCATCTGTCCTGTCGTTTTGCACGGCACTGGAGCCTTGACTACAGCAGCCCACGGCGATTTCTCACGCTTCACCAGTGGACGTACAGGTCTTGCTAGCCTTGCATTTCTACGTCAACGGCAGCTTTCAGTCCACAGACGTCTTTTGCCTGTGGCTGCAGAGCACATTCCATTCCCGATGACGCTGAGGGCTGCTAATATCGTTGTGCCATCGGTGAGTTGAACTTGCGCAACTAATTTCGTTGCTATTCGTGTAGTGCTGTAACGTACAGTCGAGTGCATAATTTTAGAGACCACGGGAGCGCGTGCCGAGGCGCGTCGCTGCGCCTTCTGGCGGCTGCACGGCTCTGTCCGAGAGCGCGTACTGCGCACGCTCGTCCCATATCACCCGGCAGCCTGTCCTTTCGCTCGTTTCAACGGCGCGCATCTCGAAACGTGGCGGACGGTGCAAGGTGTCACTTCTGTAGTCGCTGTGAAGACAATGAAAAAAGCCGAGCGCTAATGTGACGACAGCACATCATTTGCGGGTTTCGGCGTGCTGCACATAGTGCACGTTACTCCTAGGCGATCCGCGGCGTGATCACATTTTGAATGTCGAGTTAGGCAATCAATGAGCTCAGCCAGCAGTGTTGCCTTTTGCGCTCTCATTCGCCGAACTGACGCACGTAGTAATACTCGGTCCAAATATCATGTGTCTATGAACATGCATGAAACCACCAAACGTCCAATAGCTGTAGAAAAGAGCCGAGGAAGAAAGGTGAAAACAAATTCGGTTTGTAAAGGATAAATCCTTTATTAAGGCCGCTGCGGTGGTGCAGTGGTTTCGATGCTCGGCTGCTGACCCGAAAGACGCATCTTCAAGTCTAGTCGCGCATGCCGTATTTCGATAGAGGAGAGATACTTGAAACTAGTATACTGAGTGGACGTTAAAGAACCCCGAATGAGCAAACATTCCCAAGACGTTACTTTGGTGGAGCTCTATGTCATATCTATATAATAAAATTTATTTCTCTCTCTATATCGTGGTTCTGTCACGTCGAGAGCCCGCACTTATTATTGGGAGGAGTCGAGCCTCGACCCAAGAGTTTCTAGGATTCGAATTTCAGATATTCATGTGTCGTCTTCTACTACTCGAACCATAAACCCCGATTGAAGTAACCCATTAATTGGATGCATTATAGTAGATTAAGACAAGTAAGCGTGAATTAATGCGGATTGAGACGTGCAAGAGACGTCATAGGCTTTCACTTTCGAGTCTTTTTCATATTTGGGGGTATCTGGGAATGTTTTTTTCCGGAAACCAGAGAAATCACGAAGGTTGAAAGGGGCGTCACCGCTTTCAGTATTTCAATAGAACTCTACCCATGACATATGCACGGAACATTCTCGAACGCGAAGTAGTCGGGAATTGAGACTGCCTCCATTAACATCCGTCGCTCGAGCATCAGCGTGTATTCTGGTCAAGCTGTTTTGTAAAATACTGCAGTGAATTACAGGCGAACACTCATTCATTCTGGACGCGCGATATTCAATGGTTTACTGCATACCACTGCACGCGCGATATTCGCACCAAGAAAAGGAGCTGGCATAACGTCTACGAGACAGAGCACAAAATTCATCACTGCAAGATGAGCATATCACGCAACTCCGTTTGAGAAAAGCTGAGAAACTGCATGTTTTCCGCGCTGCATCAAGGAAGAAAGCGTATTGCAGGAGCGCTCGAGCCATGCTATTACATTAGAGGCATTTTCGCCGCTATATTATCGCTCGGGAGTATCGATGCTTGCACAGCGACTGCAGAAGTGGCACCTTGTGCCGTCCGCATCGTTTCGAGATGCGCGCCGTTGAAACGAGCGAAAGGGCAGGCTGCCGGGTGATATGGGACGAGCGTGCGCAGTACGCGCTCCCGGACAGAGCCGTGCAACAGCCAGAAGGCGCAGCGACGCGCCTCGGCACGCGCTCCCGTGGTCTCTAAAATTATGCACTCGACTGTACGTGTGTAAGTTTTTCATCCCAGCAGATGTAATGTCACCCCATGTTAAGTTCCAGTACGAAAAATGTACTACGACTGATTTGTATATACGTATATATGCCCAATATACATATATTGCAATATGAGCAAGTACATCAGCATTTTTATGATTTGGCTTAAGTAGGCATTTATCTCATTATTAAGAGGAGCCTGCCTGTTTACCACGCTTGACAGTTGAGAGAAAAATATCTGATGCGAATTTATCATCCAGGAGCAATGTAGCACTTTTTCAGAAATTTCCTTTTTATTGCAAAATTACTTGTATAGAAGATTACCGCTGTGGCAGTACTATATTTTACCAGGACATATATATCTTACAGTATGTAAAGCTTACGTGGTGCTTCAATTTGTTTCAAATTGAATATAGCATATTTGATAGCTTCGACTAAGTGATAGTTTTTGTGTTACTGCCAAATACATATTAGAGCGCTTTCAATGATAGTTTTTTGAATATATCTCTTTTGGCCTCTTCACTGATCGCAGACTTTCGTAAGGTCCTGGGATCCATCGATTGCAAGCACTGGTAAATCAAGCCACCTTATGACTTGGAGCACCTGCACAGAAATAAGAAGGACTTGTGCTGCCTAAATGTACAAGTAGTTTGTAACGGTGAGGGTGTCATCACCCAGCCAACCTCAAAGGGGCCTGGAAGCACGCATCACAGCCTCATCTGGATAGACTGTGCCCTGCCTGGGGGCTTTAAGGGCAGAAAACTGTCTAATGGCTGGTTGCTAGGTCAGTTTTTTGAAGTACAGATGGTACAGTAAACACCGGTTAATATACACACCTTCACAACCCAGACATTGTTACTAACAGTGGATGCTTGCATTATTTTTATACTTTTATTGCTTATTGCGCTGTTGTGCTTGTGACTCGCTGTGTGTATCAAATGCTCTGCATGGAAATAGCAAGCGGGTGAAAATCGGCTGGCTGTTCGCAACATGCAGCGAGAAAGAGCTCTAGTTCAAGCCTCAGGTCACACAGCAGCAGTAAATGCGCATTTTACTTGCCATAGCCTATCTTTTTTTAAATGTTGTGGCACGTAGTGTTGTGGCACGTAGTGTTGTGGCACGCAGTGTTGTTGCATTAGTAGCCATAAAAGAGTTTATAACGGGCTCTAGAAATGCCGCTCTTCGAGCTTTCGCTGTGACTGTGCTGCGCTTTCCGCGCAGGCCTGGCGTTTTTTTCAATGTTGTGGCGCGTTGTAGTTCCGCCGCAGATGTTCCCAGCACAAGTGCATAGTGGCACGGTTATTTCTACAAGTCGTATGTGACCTTAATACGCGCTTGTTGATCTCTGAAGGTGACTCTCGCTGTGCCTGAGAGCCATGGGTGCTCACCCTCCTGTCCGTCGCTGGCCCAGCTGAGCAGCAGTGCAGTGCAGCCCCCACTCATGCAAGACAAGTCATACAGTGCGCCTTTGGTGTTCTGAGCAGGACACAGCATATCCGTCCGGCATGGCATTGACATCGATAATAATGATGGTGAGTGTTTGTGGAAGCCATACGAGCCCATTAACATGCATTTGTGGATTATGAGTGCGTTTGTTGCTCACAAGCATTTCTCCTAATCAAGTGCATTTTTTAAAAGTGTAATTTTGTTAGGAAAACAGTTTTGACCAACCAAAACACATAATCCGCAAATGCTTTGTGTCTTCTATTCTTCAAAATTGCTCCTGCCCACTGTAAGATGAGGTGGCTATTTTAGATAAGTTTAAAGTGATGAACAATAGCTGTTGTTTTGTAACATAGAAATATATGAGTACACTCTAAGAAAAAATCGAGTATTTGGGAGTATTTCTGCCACACAGCAATAATCGTAATCTTGCTTGCTCGCGTTTACTTTTTTAAAAACCCGGCTCTTGGCACTTTCTTATCAATAATGCTATGTCACTTTGATAACACGCGTGTGATTCGTGACCGGGAAGTGCCGGAACCGTGGTGATAACGCGAGAAAAGTACGTGAGATGGATTACGATTGTAGTTGTGGGGTAGCAATACTCCCCAAAATACTTGATTTTTTCTTAGATTGTAACATTGTGAACTCATTCTTGATCGGCTTCTTACTGCTAGTGTAAAGTCGAAATAGAAGATACTTTATTGCCTTATGTCTCACTATTAGACAGAAGTTTCTTCCTTTCGAAATGAACATCGTAGTTATACATTTATATCATAAAATTGTTTTTCAAAGTCCTCGTTGTTGGTGGCTCAATGTTCAGACCTTTTTAAGTGCGAATGCACTTTATAAGCGACCCTGAATCCGCCGGTCCCATAGCAACGCCGCGGAGAGCGGAGAGGAGGAGGGCGTCAGTAGCAAACGGCGCAGGCGGAACGTCATGCCCACGTGACTGCGCGCGCTCCGCCCTCCGCTCCGTGACTGCGCGCGCCCGCGCATTGCCTGTGGTGATGAAGGCCGGCGGCGAGACGCCGAACGAAAGCGTGCGAAGCGAGCCCAGCACCCCGAAGCCGATCTGGCGCGGAGACGCGCGATGCGTGAGCGAGCGCGGGCCCTCGAATTCGATCGGCCGGACGCGCGCTTCAAGCGAGACTTCCTGGACCGCAGCTTCGGATATAGCTGCGCGGTGTGCGATCGACTGTGGTTCGACAAAAACCTGAGCCCCATCTCGGGCGTGCGCAACGCCGCCAACAAGTTGAACGCGTTGCGGGTTCTTTGGAACGAGTTCGGAAGACAGATCATCATCATCAGTAAAAGTGCTTTGCACTTAAAAACGGCCAGACCTCCGTGGGTCGGCTGGCGCGTGCTCTCTCGCTGCCGTCTCCTTCGCTCGGCTCTGCAGTTTAGTCGCGCGCGCCCCCTCATAGCATCACCCCGTGCTTCGCACTTCCTCATACTCCCCTTCGGGGAAATGCGGGTTTTTTTCTTGTTTTTTTTATTATTTCTTCATACTTGTCATCGGCTTCTGAAAATACGACAGCTAGAGTTTTTAGCACATATCAGCTGTTCATTTTTACACATAGCACGGTTGTAACAATCATCTGTATTTTGCTATGTTCCAGCAGTATCACGGGATCAGGTGCCCCACTGTCAAGTAATTGTACAGTGTATCTCGGACAAAACACACAAGGCCAACAAGTAGAGAGCGACTACCAGTGACTGTGTCCTGCTGTTCAATGTGCACGTCAACAGAAAGAATGCATTGTGATAGCTGGAACAGTTTGAATTGTATGGTGAGGATCTGCACAGCTGCAGTTTAATTGTTGAGCAGTGCATCATTCAGCAATTCCTTGCACCCGAGGGTTCAAAATTAATTAAATTCTGCATTTATTCTACCAAACCTTGACATTAATGCAAAGCACACTGTGGTGATAATGTGCAAATTAATTTCTGCTAGCTTGAATTTTTAACATGCACGTAAATCAAAGTGCATGTGTGTCTCTGCATTTCACTGCCATTAGAAACAGCAGCCATGTGTCGGCAACCAAAACCGTGTTTTCAGGTTTGGTAGTGCAAGAATGAAACCATTGAAACGGGTAATTTTGCCCTTGCTCTATATAGCCATAGTCTTTCGGGATACACGCATTAGTATAGCACAAATGATTTTATGTATATATAGGCTCTGGAAATTCACTCTCCACGGATTATTTAGATGCAAAAGTAGTGTCACTATTCCTAGTATGTCCAACAGGCTTTAGCACCTGTGTAATGTTATCCCATCGCCTGTCTGTCCTCTTCAGCAGCCAACCTCTCTGCATGTACTGTGTAAGTTTTAATTTTTTTCATATAGTGTTTGCTGCCATAGGTTTCTCCGTAATAATTATTGTATACTCTGCAAATAGTTTATCATCTATGCAGCTTTGCTCATATCACTGCTGAAAGTATTTATTGCTTTTTGTAGGGTGACTATAGCATGCATTTACTTATGCCTTTTGATGCGTATGTACAATGATTTAGCCTGAAGAGGGCTGCTGGTGTGCTCTAATCTTGAAACTGGCGACTTCGAACGAATTTGAAGGCTGATAACCATTACTACTATAGTCAGATATGCTGTGATAGCTCCATGAAAATGTATTTAATATTCTGTAAACTGTGCCAGGTAAATGTTCTTAAATTCTTTTATTGTTGTCCATGATTTATGCACCTGAAACAGATTACTTTGTCGTGGCACATTATAAAATGCTGTTCTGCACATTTGTGCGGAGAAACATTTCAGCTGAGGCCAGCAGGAAGATATACATGCAAGGCACTGAAGCTTCACATCACATGCCTTGCCCAGCAGTGCACTGCAATTTTTTCAAGCGGAATGAGAGACTGCTATACAGCAGTCTCTCATTTGAAGAAAGTCGGCACATGTGCACACTTTGAAATCTTTTTGAGGAGTGTATTCAGGAGAAGCAACAGGGTCTTGACATGTCAGCAACAGCATTATTTGTACCGAGGAGCTTAGTAGCAGCGAATTGTTTTATTTATGTATTGTCCAGAATTTGTCTGAGCTGTGCCAATTTTTCAGCCCCAGTCACCTAACATGGCTTGTTACAGTGTTGTCAATATGCCGGACTATGTAAATAAACTGTGTCATCTTGCAGACATGTGCCAAAATGTGATGCATTGCGCTTTTCCTTGGCATCACATTGTCAGGGGCTGTTTTCTCGTATATCGTCGTGGACGGCCGCCCACGGAAATGTATAAAAATTGCTTGTGAGTGGGCAGCAGCAGAAACTATGCATCAGATTGTTCCAAGAGGGTTCAAGAAATGCCGAGTTGGCATATAAGAGTGGTGAGAGATTTCTCTCGTAAGTTACTGCTTTGAAACCTCATGTGCTCAAGACTGAGTGTATCAGCATTGTTGTTTTATAGCAGTTCATTCTTTAACTACTCCTCAATGTATGTATGTATGTATGTATGTATGTATGTATGTATGTATGTATGTATGTATGTATGTATGTATGTATGTATGTATGTATGTATGTATGTATGTATGTATGTATGTATGTGTGTGTGTGTATGTGTGTGTGTGTGTGTATGTGTGTATGTATGTATCTTAAACAAAAACTTACGTTTTTTTTAGTGTAACTTTTATAAGCATTTTTCTATTTCCTTTCTAGTTCGCCTTTTTCTATCTCATTTTCATTTCTAAAGTATGTTTCCTACTGCGCAAAAATGAATGTAACCTTACATGAAATGTGTGCATTCATACAAGATGTTTCATTTTACAACGTGCAGTTCTGAGCAAGAAGTTGGAAACTATGCAACCAACCAGCAAAAATAAGTTTATAGGACAGCTCCTCTGTGTAACATAGTTTCTACAGATTGCGTTTGTCGAATATGTACAATAAACTAGTCGACTTCAACCAGCATAACCAAGCTTTCGCCCGTGGCTGCACGTACTTTTACATATGTGCGTGGTAGTAGTAGTAGTAGTAATAGACTTTTATTCAGCCAAATTGTATTTCTACGTATCGTCATATGTGTTGCCAATTACTATCAGGGGAACAAAACTAGTCGAGCTGAATACGCGGATTTTTGTCTGTCCAACTGTCATCTATACTGTAACTGCTGTTGATACAGAATAAACTCGGGTTTAAAATTTTCATCTACTTACCAAGGGAAGAGTAGCCCTTTATGACACAAATGAATTTGCGTAATTTTTTTCCCAGGCCCTTTTTTACCGTCTCCTCAGAACTCGAAGCGTGCTGGAGTTCTTTATAACCATTGACAGAGCCATTACACGGAGCTGCGCAACACGACAGAGACCGAGAGAGAAGACACAAACACATCACTGTGTTTGTGTCTTTTCTCTCTGTCCCTATCGTTTTGCGCTGATGCGTGTAATGAATCCCACCCAACTAGCACGGAAACGTGTCCCGACAAAGGCAGTCATCTTGGCCGCAGGCAGTTTGGCCGCCGCGTGTCTCTTGATGTTCTTGAAAACACCGTGATGTCTGACCGGCGCTCGAATAACCAGAGTCGCTAAAAGTAATGCTCAGGTATGATAACTGGGTTTCGGGACTGGGCGCTATTGCGATAGCAGTGGTTAGAGCAAAAAAAAAAAGGTGCTCTTATTTCTGCGCTCCGTGAGGGGGAACCGCGCAGCGTTTTTGGGTATAAAGGGGCGTGAAAGAGAGCGGAAAGGCCACCTTCTCAAGAAAAACAGTGCCCGCAACACATAACCTCAGGCCGTGCTATCCGTTTTCCCATGAAAAAATTGACCGCGTATCTGCGTGCTTCGCTGCAAATGTCGTCTAAAGACGATAGAAGAGGCGCTACGTGAGATATGGACGCGATCTGGCAATACGTCGGGAAACATGAGTGCTGTGTTGCGGGCTGGTAGTCCCGGCGCAGCGGCAGGCGAAGACCGGCGGTGACCAACGCGACCGGTGGGGACGCCGGCCAGCCCGAACACGCTGTTTGGCGCGATGCGCCGAAGAAGAAGAAACGTCCGCACTCAACGAGTACTCTCCACAAACTCTCTTACTTACACGTCGCCTGGGTAAAACAGGAATGCCAGAGTGGCGCCCCCTGTCATTCGTACACTGCAATACTGAACCGAAACCGAAACACAATATGAGCTTGTGCAGAGGGCACGGAGGAAGACAAATTTCAGGGCAGTCGCATTTTCAGCGTACCTTAAGAAACTAGGGTTGTAACATTGTAGGGAGAGTAGGGCCAGAAGGACCGTCACGACGAAAACCTGCCTCCTCAGTCGTATTCGCCTGGAACGTTGGTGTGGCTTCGCGTTCCCTCCTCCGCTCCTGGCCTTTCCACAAAGCTACTGCCTAAGTACGAAGGCCCCTACCGTGTCCTACGTCAAGCATCCCCAGTTAACTATATGATTGAGCCTGTTCAATCATCAAGGACCGCCGTCGTCGCGGCCGCGAGACTGTTCACGTCGATCGACTGAAGCCGCATTATGACCCACCAGTTGTACCTGTTCCTTAGGTCGCCAGGATGGCTCCTTTTCCGCGGGGGAGTGATTTGTAACATGGTAGGGCGCAGACAAGAACGCCTGCGAAAGAAGAAGACGAAGACGGTTGTTGGCGCTCGCGCTTGCTCGGCTTGGACCGCTGATCGCTTCAGCTGTGTCAATCTTTTAATAAACGCGTTACTGTCTCAACGTTAAACGCATACCATCAAGGTCTTTAAAATTGCGTATCTATGTATTTTCTATTAAAGGAACACACCACCTAATACTTACGTATTGATGTTACGCCTCTGATATGCGTAATATTTACTTTTTGATCGACAACGTTCATAAGTATGAACAGCCGTAACAGTTCAAGATGGGTGGGCGGTAAGCAAGTGGTTCAACTTTGGCCGGTTGACTGAATCGGGTGACGTGCCGACAAACAGAAAGACAGAAAGACAGACCAAAATTTCTGCGTTTAAGTTCCCCAAGAAAGACTATCGTCTTTAAAATACGTAGGTGATTGGCGAACCCAGTACTTCCAGCATTGTAGTCTGGCGCTGTAACGCCTCGACCACCGCTGCAGTGTTTCAGAAGCGAGCTGGCCACTGTAACACTCACTTCATTGTATATATATTATCTTTCTCTCGAAAGACACCTAATGCAAGACGTCTGGTCAAAGTCGATCAAAAAAAAAAAAAGAAAACTCGGGATCCTAATGCATTCGCCTAAGGTGACTCGAAGGTCAAAGCCATCAAGTGTGGCTATATTACCGTGCACTTTGTATCGAGGGCGACATCGCTAATAAACTATCGCTAATTGACCGTCAATAATGTCACTTTCACGAATTGAATATTCAATTTGTTTCTATTATCGTCATTTAAATAAACTTCCACTAAAGAAGTCACTACTCACTTAATTTGCTTCGATTCTCATATATAAGCACAATCACACTTTTGCTCCCTTTTAAACTGTCACTAAACAAATCACTACTCACTTAATTTGCTTCGATTTTCATATATAAGCACAATCACACTTTCGCTCGCTTTTGTATGGCTTTCGCTCCCATAGGCGTTAGTAAGTAACGCGAACACCGTCTCTTCTTTTTTTTATTAATCGTGCGAACGCGCAGCACGCGCGCCCTGTGAATCCAGGCGCACGTGTAGTCATGCCACTTCAGGCCGAGACAACTTAACGCCGCTTCTTTTATGTTTGCTCACGCAAACTCCGCAAGGAAGAAGTGACTGCGCCGTGTTTTCTGAAAAGCATTAGCACGTAGAAACCTCTCGACGAATCTTCCTCGTTTTACGTGTGCACATATCTAAGCGCATACGATTGTTCTCGCATTCCGGCCCTGTCAAAATGGTGCGGTGAATTGAACCTGCGGCATTACGCTCAAGATACCTTTCTTACTGCCGCTTTATCATTCTGTACAGTTCTCCGTCGGCTCAAGAGCCGCTCCTATATCTTGTACTGAGATCTTTGTAAGAAATGCAAGGTTTTACGTCTAGCTACAAAACACCCTAATGGCAACCGCCATGCTGTGCTCGAACATGGCTAATTAGTTGAGTGGCAGCGCATCTTCATGAAAATGTAACTAAACTGGTTGTGGTAAACAGGGGGAGACGTTTCGGTCGCATCTTCAAACCTTCAATGTTTCAAGTTACGCTTGGTTTATAGATGCGGTGCATCCGGAGCGTTGTTCGCCTGCACTTGACGAGACAGCGCACCGATTATTAACGCCACTGAGCAACTAGATATTTGTTAGCTATGGTCCAGTGGCGTAGCCAGGGGGGGGGGGGGCACACCGAGCCCGTGCCCCCCCCCCCCGAAATTGTTTTTTCCATGGCCTACAGAGCTCAAAATGGCACTCGATCACATCTGCCTGCCCGACCCCCACTTGAGGTCAAGGAAGTGCGCCCCCTCGAAAAAAATTTCTGGCTACGCCCCTGCTATGGTCATCGATGAAACACGAGCCCTTTGCTTCGCGCAAGACCCCAGGACGTCTGCTGCAACGCGGCAAGGCGTAAGCGCTGTAGCAGACGCCCGGAACTGGAAGCTGATATGCAGCGAAAATACATTCGCTATCATCGTATACCCTCGATGCTAGATGCTTCGCGTGATGCCTTGCTATCACCTTCGCGCACTTCTTTCTTTCCTTGTCGTTTCATCAGTATTCGCGTTGCCTCCTTGCCCTCAAAAGTGGCGAGTAAGTTAAATGTGTACCAATGCTATTGTAATCCCTCGAGATACGAGAATTCTTGTCTAAGAAATTGCGCAGGCAAGAGAAAGCTTTGTGAATTCGGCCTCAGGAGAGTACACTACAGTCCTTTTGGTGGAGAGTTCGGTGAGAAGGCGTCCAGAAGCTCGGATAAAAGTTGCAAGTCCAAATTACACAGGTTGGGTGACGGCAAAGTACTTGGAGAAGGCCATGTACGACCTGATATTGGTTAACGTGCGGAGAATGAGGAAAGTAGATGAGCCTGATATGAACTGGGAAGACAACAAGGACGTGATAGGTGCACAGATTGCAACCATTGGTAGAGCAGCAGAACAAAAGGAGAGGGGTAAGAAGGAATCATGCCATGAAAGTTTACGAGAAGTGCAGCCGCAATAGGAGAAGTGGCATTGGCAGCAAATACGAGGGTGGCGGCAAAGAGAGAAGCAGAGGCCACAAGCTTGAAGGCGGCGACCATGCAGAGCATAGATATAACCCCTATGGAGTTCCGAGAAGAGCAGAAAAGGGATGAATCGTTGAAGGGTCGTTTTCAGAAGGGAGGGGAACCATTCAAGAAACAGCGAAGCCGGAATGTATTTGAGTTTCAAATACACGATGGACTGTTGTATAGGAGACGCCGGTTTAGTTAAAGAATGGAAGTACTACAGCTGCTGGTACCCAAAAGCTTTCAGGAAAACGATACTTACCTTGGGGCATGACAGTGTCAAGGTAGGGCACCAGGAAGTTAAGTACACGCTTGCCAAAATTACAGAAGTATTCTTTTGGCCTGGGATTCAGTCAGAATTTAAAAGATATGTGAAGTCCTGCGATGTGTGTCAGCGCACAGTTCTAAAAAGGGAGAGCAGGCAGAGCTCCGTTAAGGAATATATCGATTGTGGACATGCCCTTTCGCCAGATGGCTATTGCTATCGTGGTACCAATATCACCAGCATCAAGTAAGGACAATCGACTTGTGCTGACATTAGTTGAAATGGCAACTAGGTACCCAGATGCGGTCGCATTGAAAAAGATAGACACCATACATTAGCAGAAGCGCTGCTATAGATGTTTTCTCGGTACTGTGCGCCCAAAGAACTAGTGAGCGACAGGGGGTTGAATTTCACTTCAAAGCTTATGAATTTGTTGAATTGGCTATTCTCAATCGAACATAGGCTCACTACACTATATCATCCTATGTCTAATGGATTGGTAGAAAGATTTAATGGGACGCTCAAAACTATGGTAAAAAGGATGTGTCAAAAGAAACTTGGGACCTGTCCGGGCTTTCACGAGGCTCGCACCCGCCAGCTAAGAGGCCTCGACTACAACCCCGGCCGATCACCTGACTTAACGCGCTGAACGCACGGGCCTTTGCATCGACCGCTCCAGCCTTTATCCGTGAAACTGAACTCTTTCTTTTTATTAGCTTTTGCCGTAGGGCATACTGGCGGCAAGAAAAAAAAAGAAACCTAAAGATTGGGACCGGTATTTACCTGCATTACTATTAGCGTATTGACAGGTGCCCCAAGGAAGCTTAGGTTTTTCCCCATTTGAAATGATATATGATAGAACAGTAAGGGGCCATTGACAATTTTGACAGAATTATGGACTAATGAGCAAATTGAAGCAGAGATGAAAACGACGCATACATATGTCCTGGAATTGAGAGAAAGGTTGGAAGAAACGCGTAAGGTGGCACACGAGCGTCTAAGAGCTGCGCAACAGTGATACAAGAAGTATTATGACCGAAAGACAAGTGAGCGGAAGCTGATGCCAGGGTATAAAGCTTTGATTCTACTCCCCCTTGACACCAACAAATTATTGATGCAATGAATGGGTCCATTCATAATGACGCGAAAGAGGAGTGAAGGAGATTACGAGCTGCTGGTACACAGCAGTAAGAAAGTATTCTACATAATTATGTGAAAAATATGATAGACATCAACCAAAAAGGATTAGAAGTGGCCTGTATTGTAGTTGCAGAAGAGAAAGATGACATCTTAGTGGAAACTTGCAACTACAATAAGAGCACGGGTCTGTAGAAGGTCGTTATCAATCCATTTTCGGGGTTGAAAGAAGCAGCGGAGCTTCAAGCATTATTAGAGAAATAAGGCGAACAATTATCTGACCTTCCAGGGAGAACTACTGTTATTAGGTGTAAGCTAGACTGTACCACTGCGACGCCAATTTACGTCAAGCAATACCCTTTGCCTTTGATGCTACAAGAATCTATCGAAAAGGAGGCAGACGAGATTCTCCGCTTAGGGATCATAAAGCGGTCGACATCTCCTTACACCGCACCGTTGGTGGTGGTAAAGAAACCAGACGGTTCCAACAGAATTTGTGTAGACTTCAGACGGTTGAGCTATATTCTCTTGGAGGACTCGGAACCTATACCGAGAGTGGATGTATTTTTTGCAAAGGTCGGTGGAAAAAAAGTACTCTTCGAAGTTAGATTTGAACAAGGGGTATTGGCAAATGCCCACGGAGAAAACATCTAAAGAAAAGACGGCGTTTCCTGCACACGAGGACTATTCTAATTCAAGTATATGCCGTTCGGACTTAAGACTACGGCAGGCGTTTTCACAAAACCGATGAGGAGAGTGCTCCAAGGCATTAGCAACGTTGAACATTGCATTGACGATATTCTTGTGGCTACAGACACGTGGCGGGAGCACTTGGAATAATTGGAAGTCCTCTATCGATGATTACATGAGGACATACTCACAATTAAGCCAAATAAGTGTGAATTTGCGCTCCAAGCGGTGACTCCTTGGACAACAGTTGGGCCTGTGCCACATCGCCAGAAAAGAAGACATTCTCGAGAAAATTCAAGCATCAAAGACAGCGAAGACGGAGAAAGAAGTACAGTCATTCTTGGGGTTGACAGGAGTATATAGATAATTCATACCCCGATATGCAGCCCCTCTGGTTGCATTAACCAAGAAGAGAGCCAGTAATGTGGTGTGTGGACAACAGTGGAACAAGAAGCATTTTACGTATCAAAGGAGAGTATGGCCAAACCGCCTGTCCTATTTGCGCCAAATCTCGAGCAGGAGTTCGTCCTCCGGACACACGCATCAGAACGAGCACTGGGGGCAGTCTTGTTGCAAGAAAAGGATGGCAGGTTACATCCTCTATTTTATGCAAGCAGGGGAATAAACTCTGCAGAAAGAAATTACACGACGGTGGAAAAGGAGGGCTTGGCGTGAGTATGGGCTCTCAAATGGTTTCACTTCAACCGTTAGAGTTCATGTACAAGGCGAAGTTGACAAACGGAAGAGTAATGCGATTGGGTTTTGTACTACAATACTCGTTTAGTGTGGAATATAATAAAGGGAGCGTAAATGTGGGGGGTGATTTTATGAGTAGAAGTTGAGGGGCCAAAATAAAAGGAGTAAAGGGTAAGAGAGGGAAAAACAAAACTTGTTAGAGCTAAGAGGATGAAATTAAAAAAGAGGTTATAGAACATGCACGGTGATGTATTGATCTGTGTGGCGTGGTAAATAGAGCGATAGTGACGATTGACTTATATAGCAGTGTTGTGAACTGACCAGCGAAGTGTGTGGGTGACAAGTATTAGTATGATATATGGTGTTTTATGGTGCAAAGGCCAATGATGGCCAAAGAGCGCCAGGTCATGGGACAGAGGATGCGATCAGTGATGATGTATAGTGGCTGTATCAAGACCTAAAGTTCTGCGTACGAAAGGTGCGTAAAAAACAATAATTGTTAAAACCATGTTAGTGAAGTGAAACATGCGTGACTATGATGAGTGAAAAGCGATTATGGTACTAAAATAAAAAGGTGTGGTATTAGCACGGGTACCTCGCCGACACCTTGACTCTATGGGCATGGAGGCCAGCGCTTTCTGAATTGTAGATACCGCAACAGCAACCTCTGCTGAGAGGCCGTGCTACGGAGTCCCTGGGCATCTTTTTGTACATCTTTGTACTGTAGCGAAGCGTTCCTACTCAGTAATGGGTCGTCCTCTGAGCGCCTTCTAGTGGGTCGTCCTCTTCTCTTAGAGCACGCCCCTCGTGCAGAGAGTCGGCCCCGCTTTGACTGTCGCCGTCGCCGAGTGCCCGCTAATAAACGTCTTGACAATTTGGTGGAGAGTGCTGTGCCCTTTAAAGAACTACGGTCCGCATTCGATGCCCTTATAGCTTCGGTCCCGTACCGTGCCTGCTACCATGACTTAAGATGCCGCCCAGCAAACGCCTCCTCTTGTACCGACGCCATGTCCAGGTGTCCCCCGCATCCGCGACCCTCCTATCTTCACCGGCGCGGATGGCACCGACGTCGAGGACTGGCTCGCGATTTACGAGCGTGTGAATGTCCCCAATAAATGGGACGAGGCAGGCAAACTGAGCAACCTCGTTTTCTAGCTAGCGGGTGTGGCAAGCCTCTGGTACAATAACCACGCATCCGATTTCACTACGTGGTCCGCTTTCAAGACCGCCATCATCGACGTGTTTGGCCGCCCTGCCGTTCGCAAGCTGCAAGCAGGACAGCGCTTACGTGAACGAGCCCAGCAGTCCGGCGAGTCTTTCACTAGCTACATTGAAGACGTGCTCGACTTGTGCAAGAAAGCCAACGCGACCATGTCTGAAGCGGACAAGATTCGGAACGTCATGAAAGGCATCGACGACGATGCCTTTACCATGCTACTCGCCGAAACCCCTTGCACTGTGGCAGAGGTCATCACACTGTGCCAAAGCTACGAGGAGCTGCGCCGGCAGCGGCTGATGACGCGGCGACCTCCATCACGCGACGCCGATCTCGCTGGCTTGTCGGCCATGTCGGACCACTCCGTCTTACTCGCCGAGATCAAATCATTCGTGCGCAAGGAAATTGCCCGCCAGTTCTCTCTCCTGGCCTTCTCTCACCCGCAGCATGTTGGACAGCCGTCGATCACATTGCTGCCTCCCCTACGCCGGGCTATTGAGCAAGAAATCGCGGAGGTCATGCCGAAATACCACCCGCCGCCTCCGGCGCCTGCACCGCTAAGTTACGCGCAAGTTGTAGCCAGCAACGTTACTAGAACAAACTCAGTTTCAAAGCTCCGTATCTCCGCCAGCGGAGGAGGGTGGTCCGAACGGCGGTCGCGAGAACTAGCGGCGCCGAAGTCCCGTCTTGCGCCACTATCGGCGCGTCGTCTGCTGCCACGTCATAACGCTGCGGTCCACCGCGCAGATGCTTGCGGCAAGTGCGCGGCAACTTTCTTATTGTTCTAGTGGCAACTCAAACATTTATCATTATTTCATTCGACGTTCGCGCATCTCATTTGCGGACTACTTAGGTGGATATGCATAAGGTCGTCTGTATGCATTGGCCCGCGTGCGTTGTTCATTGATTGGCTAAGAATCGATGTTCGGTCTATATTTGAGCTGTCTACATTGCGCTTGACTTCCAAGCATAGGAGTTTCTAAGCGAATGAGGGTTTTCAGCGTAATTTTTATAACTACAACACCAATTTTAGCCGCTGCCGTCTTATCTAGACCAAGAACAACCCAACACGTTTGTAAAAGCCTTTATCGTGTACAAAGAATCGCACTTACTCGAGATACAAAAACGTTGTAGAAGAAAAGTACCCATGTTGTCTACAATTTATTGAAAAAAACTTTCTCGAAAAACATCACCAATGCTTTGCAATGTTTACAAGACACGTTTTCGCGACGGTTAAAGGGATACTGACCCTAAATCAGAAAATTTTACGAGAACGCTGTAAATGAAATCACAGTGTGCGATTACATCGAATAGATGTCGTCTCTGAGCAATTTTTTCAGCGGTTAGTTGTATTTTCGGTGTCGCATCTTTTTACGTCGCATCCTTCTACGGTGCCTTAAACAATTCGAACAGATCGGCCGTGATGTGAGCACCGAGCAGTTATTCGCGCGTACTCTGTCGCTAGAAGAGTCGTCAGTATTGACTCCTTCGCACAACTTCAGTTTTGCAACTTCACCGAGCAGATGTTCCATGCGCGCAGCACTTCTTACACTGTACGACAGCCGTTTGCGTTTCGTGCTGTAGCCGTTCACTACGCAGTTAAACAGCTCATCAACTGCAATTACCTTTTGCACAAGTAATTCTCAGTTCCCGAAGCAAAGTGTGGGATTGGGCTAGTTGGTATTCCATTATTAAACTGCTCAGCGCAAAAAATTTGACACGGTACACATAGAAAAGACGAGGACCAGCGATGGTCCTCGTCTTTTCTATGTGTACCGTGTCAAATTTTTGCGCTGAGCAGTCCCGTCCCGAGCCGGCGAGTGTAAAATATTCCGCACATCTTGTTCCGATACCTCGTCGTAAAATCTCTCGAAAATCCACTGCTTTGAAGGCATAGCGACAGTTGACAACTGATCGAATGCCAGTGTGATGCAACTCTCAGTGCCTTTCGTTTTGCTGTACTATTTCTGGCAGCTCCTCCAAACTGGGCACTGGGCTTTCGCGGGACGCCGTGCGTTTTTGGGGGGATTTGCGCCTTGGTTTCGAACATTTTGGCTTTGAAATGTGGGGTGGAAGGGCTGGGAACAAGCGCGGCACGGCACCGGGCGCGAGTTCCCACTTTCCACGTGGGATCAAAACTTCTTGTCCCACAGCGACACGACGATAGTGCTTTACAATGTCATCACTCTCAAAATGAACGTCACAGACCTTGCATTTCGCAGTAAGCTTTCTATCTTCGCGATGCAAAGCTTGAATGGCGTAGGGTCTTTTGGAGGTTCGAAGAAGTGTCGTGAAGCGGAATCGTCGTTGCGGTAGCCGCTCTTGCAGCCCGGCGCAAAGCAAGTCGGCATACCACACTGTGAAACTGTTCGCCCTAGTTACGCTTCGTACATCATGCACGTGTCTTCGTAGAAGACGCTAAGTCTGGTCAAGAACAGTCGCAAAAATTACGAGCTAACAAAGCGCAGACGTCGCTGTAACCCACGTGCGCTCGTACATCGGCATTGTGGATCACAACAAGCGCCAGCCGCGGGAGCTAGACGTGACTGCAGCGCAACTAGTTCTCACGACCGCCACGCGGACCGCCTCTCCGGCGGAGATTTTAAACTGAGTTTGTTCTAGTAACGTTGGTAGCCAGGCCGCCCCCAGCGCTCCCTGTGGTGCCCCCGCTAACGTACGCCGGAGCCGTCGCCAGGCCTCAGGCCTTCGAAGTGAGTGTGCCGGCTGCGTACGCCGACATCATGCATACGCCCCGACTGCAGCCCACCATACAGTCGTCATATGAGCAGCCGCCCCGCCCCTACCGTCCTGCGACGTGGATGGGACCTAGCGCGGCAAACCGATGGCGCACTTCCGACAACCGCCCCATCTGCTTTGCGTGCGGTTGCGCCGGCCAGGTCACCCGCTGTTGCAATCGCGTGCAGCCGCCTCGAGTCGGATCAGCCGTCATCAACCAGTCCACCCGCCCTTATTACGACCCGCCGCCGCCTATGTCACCGACGTCACGCCCAGGTCCATCTACCCGACGTTCACCGTCCCCACGACGCCGCTCACTGTCACCAATGCGGCCTCGTCCGGTCGCACGAGACCAGGAAAACTAGTCTTTGCAGTCCAAGAGGCAAGGGCTGCGACGCTATCGAACTGCCAAAGCCCTCAGCAAAGCCCATCAAACGTAGTAGACGTCTTTGTAGATGGTGTGCGCACATCGGCCCTTGTAGACACTGGAGCTGCCGTATCCGTTATGGACGCTAAATTTAGCCGACTACTACGAAAAGTGACGACGCCACATTCCGGGCTCTCCCTCCGTACAGCCAGCGCCCAATGTTTTCACCCGACAGCGGTGTGCACAGCCCGTGTCATCATTCAGGACGCTCTGTACGCCGTCGAATTCATCAATATTTCTTCATGCTCTCACGACATCATCCTGGGATGGGATTTTCCCGCCCGTCACGCCGCCGTAATTCGTTGCGAACCAGCCGAAATAGAACTCTCACCATTCTCAGATTTGACACCGGTGGATAGTACACCGGCTGCGACCAAGGTGCTCGTCAAAGACGACACCACAGTTCCTGCAAACTCGTCGACGGCTGTGTCAGTCTATTGCACCGGTCTCGCCAACGCCGTCGCATTCCTTTCTCCACCTGACCGTGTTTTTACTATAGGAAAGGCTTGCTGGTGCCATTTGCGACCGTGCGAGTCATTCAGGGAGACACCGATGTTTTTGTTACGAATCCAACCCCGTACATTGTTAGGTTAGTGCGAGAGGAATGTCTCGGCAGAGCAGAAGCCCTCGAGGACGCACAAGTTATGGACGCACCGGGTGACACGCACTGCGCCAGCTCCCGTTCGCTCAGTGCTGTTTCCACATCTGATTTGTCACGCGCTGATGTATTTGGTTGAATTCTAGATCTTACCATTCTATGGTCACTGCATCGGATCTTGTTAACTACTTGCACAGGCGTAAAGTAGCCGACATAAGAAAGTATATTATGGAGAGGATTGAGCATGCTCTAAAGAACGGAAGAAGCCTCAAAGCTATGAAGACAAAACTGTCCATAGGCAAAAATCAGATGTATGCATTAAGGGACAAGGAAGGCAAGGTCACAAACAATATGGATAGAATAGTTGAGGTAGCGGAAGAGTTCTACAGAGATCTGTACAGCAGCCGAGGCAGTCAGGATGATAACGTAAGAAGGAGTAATAGTGCAGAGGAATGTGACATCCCACCAGTATTGACAGGAGAAGTAAAGAAAGCCCTAAAGGGAATGCAAAGAGGCAAAGCAGCTGGTGAGGATCAGGTAACATCAGACCTGTTGAAAGACGGTGGAGAGATTATGTTAAGAAAACTGGCCGCCCTGTATACGAAGTGTCTCTCGACGGGGAGGATACCAGAATCTTGGAAGAATGCCAACATCATCTTGATCCATAAGAAAGGGGACGTCAAGGACCTGAAGAATTACAGGCCCATAGGCTTACTGTCCGTTGTCTACAAGCTATTTACAAAAGTAATTGCTAACAGAATTAATGCGACATTAGAGTTCAATCAACCAAGGGACCAGGCAGGATTTCGTGCAGGATTCTCAACAATAGACCATATTCATACGATCAATCAGGTGATAGAGAAATGCGCGGAATACAACCAACCCCTATACACAGCCTTCATAGATTACGAGAAGGCATTCGATTCGGTGGAGACATCAGCAGTCATGCAGGCACTGCGGAATCAAGGCATCGCGAAGCCTATATAAACATAATGGAAGAAATCTACAGCGGATCCACAGCCACTATAGTCCTCCATAAAGAAAGCGACAGAATCCAAATAAAGAAGAGCGTACGGCAGGGAGACACGATCTCTCCAATGTTATTCACCGCGTGTTTACAGGAGGTTTTCAGGGCCCTAGATTGGGAAGAGTTAGGGATAAGAGTTAATGAAGATTATCTTAGTAACCTGCGATTCGCTGATGACATTGCATTGATGAGTAACGCGGGAGACGAATTACAGCTCATGATTACTGAACTGGATACGGAAAGTAGAAGAGTAGGTCTGAAAATTAATATGCATAAAACGAAAGTAATGTGGAACAATCTCGGCAGAGAACAGCGCTTTGCGATAGGTGGCGAGACACTGGAAGTTGTAAAGGAGTACGTCTACTTAGGACAGGTAGTAACCGCGGAGCCGAACCATGAGAGTGAAATAACTAGAAGAATAAGGATGGGTTGGGGCTCATTCGGCAAGCATTATCAAATCATGAATGGTAATCTGCCACTATCCCTCAAGAGGAAGGTATATAACAGCTGCATCTTCCCGGTACTTACCTACGGAGCAGAAACCTGGAGACTTACAAAGAGGGTTCAACTTAAATTGAGGACGACGCAGCGAGCGATGGAAAGGAAAATGATAGGTGTAACCTTAAGAGACAGGAAGAGAGCAGAGTGGGTCAGGGAACAAACGGGGGTTAAGGACATCATAGTTGAAATCAAGAAGAAGAAATGGATATGGGCCGGGCACGTAGCACGTCGGCAGGATAACCGGTGGTCATTAAGGGTAACTGACTGGATTCCAAGAGATGGCAAACGCGTGAGGGGGAGACAGAAAAATTAGGTGGGTAGATGAGATTAAGAAGTTTGCAGGTATAACGTGGCAGCAGAAAGCACAGGACCGGGTTGATTGGCGGAACATGGGAGAGGCCTTTGCCCTGCAGTGGGCGTAGACAGGCTGATGATGATGATGATGTATTTGGTTCCTTGTAGCGAAGCGTTCCTACTCAGTAATGGGTCGTCCTCTGAGCGCCTTCTAGTGGGTTGTCCTCTTCTCTGAGAGCACTCCCCTCGTGCAGAGAGTCGGCCCCGCTTTGACTGTCGCCGTCGCCGAGTGCCCGCTAATAAACCTCTTGACAGTACATCTTTTAAAAATCCTAATAATGCTTAATGATTGAAAAAACGTTCACTACCTTTAAGCATTGATGGATGGAGTGGTATGCATTGTTGGTATAATAATGCAAAGTGTTTCTTCCTGTAAGACTACAGGCCAGAGCACTGTACGAGTATATGCAGCAGTGTTAGTGGCTCACCACATCTATCGCACCTCAGTGGGTAACTACCGGACAAAAGGCGTGCGTGTGTGCTGTGTGTTTGTCCTATTCTAAACCTTCAAAGTGTGACATTGTACGACGTGGTTTTGATATGGTTGGCCAGTGTTCGAAGTATAGCTTCACCAAGTGCAGTTTATTTTGTGTTTCATTGTCCCGTAAGCGTTGCCAGTATGTCCTCAGCTTACGTTTTAGGAATGGCTTTAGGTCTAGTACAGGGACTAGAGCACTGCACGGGCCTAAATTATCGCCCCGGGCCCGAGCAGGGCCCGCTTTAGGAAGCCCGAACCCAGCCTGGGCCCGAGGTTGAAAGCCCGAGGCCGGGCGTATATGACCGAACCCAACCCGAGCCCTGCCCGGGCCCGGGCGTTCATTACTAAAATTATCCAGGGCGCGCGTGTTCATGACCAGGCCCGGCCCGGACCCGCTAGAGGATATTAGCTCTTGATGATGATTATTAATGATACCTGGCGCTTTGTAGCGGGCGATCGGACGGAAAATTCGGTGCGTACATGCATCAAAACGTTGCTTTGCCCGCCGTGGTAGCTCAGCGTTTAAGCTATTTCGCTGTTAATTCCTCGGACGCGGGTGCAATCCCCACGGACATGGCGACTGCATATTGATGGGGGCGAATTGCACGTACACCAGTGTACTTATCTTTAGGTGCACGTTAAAGAACTCCCGGTGGTTGAACCTAATCCGGTCCCCACTGCGGCGTGCCTCGTAATCATATCGTGGTTTTGGCACGTAATACCAAGGAATATGACGAAATGTTGCCTATGTGGCACATGGCAAGTCATTACAATAACAGTAGTGAAAATAAAACATAGCAACAAAATTTATCTCAAAGAAGTGTACGACTAACATGAAAAACCGGATAGAATAAAAACCCGGGACATTTTCTTTAATGCTCTTTTCTGCACTCGCGTTGCAAACATTAATCAGACAATTTTTTAAAAGAGGCTCCTGATTAATCATTTGTTGCCGCAAGATAAAAAAAAGCTTTAGCGTTATATATGGTGAACAGCCACCAAAAGCAGATGAAATATAAACGTCTTCACGGAGACGTAATCGCCTTGAGATGGTTCAGGCATCGCCTCGAGCAAGACAGTTACGAACTTATGATGTCTGTGACAAGTGATGTTCCTTTAATTCCCTCACTGCCCAAGCAAAAAATTATATGACGCTTCGAAGGTGATTTAAAGCTTATATACGCCTTAACATCAGCAATTCGACCAGAGGATAGCCATATATAATTCGGTCTACACCTCTATAGGCGCAACAAAGGACGCGAGCATCAAATATCTTTGTATACTTACAGATTGTACCGTATGTGAACGAAAGCTTTATTCCTCCCATGGGAACAATGGTGATCTGGCCCATGTTAGTGCTGTTATTTTTACGCTGGTGCACATGTATTTACCTCGATGAGGTCATCTAGCGTACAAATGTGTGTGTATATATATATATATATATATATATATATATATATATATATATATATATATATATATATATATCTATATATACAGGTTAATAACATAAACGCACTAGTCTAGAGGTATACCCTTAGCAGTAGCGTTATAGTACAGAATAGTATCGAGTGTAATTGCAAAAATGGTAACGGGGAAATTGCTTGTAGAGCGGTTTTTTGTATAATTCATTTTACTCAAGCGGAAGCCATGTTCGTTTTTGTGGAACAGAAAAAAAAATAGAAATTCAACTGTTTTTCTATTTTCTTTGCTAAGCTTTACTAAGAGCCAGCTCTTTGCACGTGTCACTTCAGCTTGGCACAGAATGCCTTAGACCATGCAATGCATAACGCTCGCGTGTGCTCGAAGGCCCGACTTAGACATTTTAATAAGCGGGCGCGAGTACAGCCCGGCCCGCAGCCTCAAGCCTGGTCCCGGTCCTGGCCCGCACTTTCAAGCGCGAGCCCAGCCCGGGCCCACCGGAAAACGGTTCGGAAGGCCCGGCCCGGGCTTTCTGGTCGGCCCGGGCCCGTGCAGAGCTCTAACAAGGACAGCTAGGGATGTATTGGCAGTGTTGTCGTGGGCGGATGCAGCTACCTGGTCGGCCAACAAGTTTCCTTGGATTTTGCGGTGCGCTGGCACCCATCATACCACGGTATGCTGTCCGAGTGTGTACACTGCATAATAGTGAGAAAAGTGAGACTAGGACAGGATTTTAATATCACTGATGTTTCTAAAAAGTTTGCGATGCATAGGGAGTCCGTGTATATAAAGAGTGCTGCTAGGGCTTGTTGGTACATACTGAACTACGGGTAAACAGAGCTACAACGGGACAAAGAACGGACAGGACGAAGCGCGGAAAGGGCCCACGGAATGTGATATCAACTGATACAGAATGTTAATGCGGGCTTGTTGGTACATACTGAACTACGGATAAACAGCGCTACAACGGGACAAAGAACGGACAGGTCGAAGCGCTGAAAGGGCCCACGGAATGTGATATAAACTGATACAGAATGTTAATGCGGGCTTGTTGGTACATACTGAACTACGGGTAAACAGCGCTACAACGGGACAAAGAACGGACAGGACGAAGCGCTGAAAGGGCCCACGGAATGTGATATAAACTGATACAGAATGTTAATGCGGGCTTGTTGGTACATACTGAACTACGGGTAAACAGCGCTACAACGGGACAAAGAACGGACAGGACGAAGCGCTGAAAGGGCCCACGGGATGTGATATAAACTGATACAGAATGTTAATGCGGGCTTGTTGGTACATACTGAACTACGGGTAAACAGCGCTACAACGGGACAAAGAACGGACAGGACGAAGCGCGGAAAGGGCCCACGGAATGTGATATAAACTGGTACAGAATGTTAATGCGGGCTTGTTGGTACATACTGAACTACGGGTAAACAGCGCTACAACGGGACAAAGAACGGACAGGACGAAGCGCGGAAAGGGCCCACGGAATGTGATATAAACTGATACAGAATGTTAATGCGGGCTTGTTGGTACATACTGAACTACGGATAAACAGCGCTACAACGGGACAAAGAACGGACAGGTCGAAGCGCGGAAAGGGCCCACGGAATGTGATATAAACTGATACAGAATGTTAATGCGGGCTTGTTGGTACATACTGAGCTACGGATAAACAGCGCTACAACGGGACAAAGAACGGACAGGACGAAGCGCGGAAAGGGCCCACGGAATGTGATATAAACTGATACAGAATGTTAATGCGGGCTTGTTGGTACATACTGAACTACGGGTAAACAGCGCTACAACGGGACAAAGAACGGGCAGGACGAAGCGCTGAAAGGGCCCACGGAATGTGATATAAACTGATACAGAATGTTAATGCGGGCTTGTTGGTACATACTGAACTACGGGTAAACAGCGCTACAACGGGAGAAAGAACGGACAGGACGAAGCGCTGAAAGGGCCCACGGAATGTGATATAAACTGATACAGAATGTTAATGCGGGCTTGTTGGTACATACTGAACTACGCGTAAACAGCGCTACAACGGGACAAAGAACGGACAGGACGAAGCGCGGAAAGGGCCCACGGAATGTGATATAAATTGATACCGAGTGTTAATGCGGGCTTGTTGGTACATACTGAACTAAGGGTAAACAGCGCTACAACGGGACAAACAAAGAAGGGACAGGACCAAGCGCTGAAAGGGCCCACGGAATGTGATATAAACCGATACTGAGTTTCAGTGATCTTTTTCAGTTTCAGTGATACACAGTTTCAGTTTCAGTGACTGATACAGACTGATCAGTTTATATCACATTCCGTGGGCCCTTTCAGCGCTTGGTCCTGTCCCTTCTTTCATTGTCCCGTTGTAGCGCTGTTTACCCGTACTTCCGTGTACATAACTGCACTTTGTAGTTTTAAATGTTTAATGTGTTTAACGGCCACAAATATCGCGTAAGCCTCAGCTGTGAAGATACTTGTATTAGGTCGCAGTACGCCGGCATCGGAAAATGATCAACCGACCGCTGCGTAGGACACACCAGTGTGAGACTTCGAGGCATCAGTAAAGAATTCAGGGCAAGTGTATTTGTGCTGCAGTTCGAGGAAGTATGCACGAATATGTGCAATAGGTGCGTGTTTTGTAACTTCCACAAATTACATATCGCAATCAATGAGCCTCCACTGCCACGGCGCGAGATGTACAGCTGGAGCCACCAGATGGTGTTCAAAAAGTGGCGCACCCATTTCCTCAGCTAGGGCCCTCATGCGAAGTAAATAGGGCTGTCGCACCGCCGGACGATTCTTAAAGAGGGCCGCGCTGGACATATCATTGACAGTGGAGTGTGAGGGGTGTTCATTGTTTGCGTTCCCCTTGAGAAAATATAGAAAGGACATATATAATCTCTCTTGGTGGAGCGACCGCTCGTTGGATTCAACGTAGAGGCTTTCTACGGGGCTGGTGCAAAACCACCCGTAGAAAGATGAATACCCAAATGGTGGACAGGGTCAAGCATCTGCAAGGCGCTTAGTGTCGCAGACTGATATATTATCGCCCCGTAGTATAAGCGCGTGCGTATAAGGCTTTGGTACAGATTCATGAGACATCTTCTGTCACTGCCCCTGCGATACTTACCTGCGATACGGCGATACCTGCGATACTTTAGTGGTGCAGGTAGGCACCCTAGCCCTTCTCACATTCTGTCACTGCCCTATTCTGACAAGACCTTCAATATATTCATTGTTTTCATGCACTTAAAGGGACCCTGAAACGGTTTTTTGAAGTTTTTTCAGCGTTTAGGCAAGATCATCCCCAAGTCATTCGCATCATAAAGCAAGCGACGCACAGTGTACCAAGGCCGCTACAGACAAATATATCTATACCCTCCTCCTCACCCCTGCCTTGCACCCTCAACTCACAGACCCGCTGGCTTCGCCGGCGATCGCAGCGCTCTCATGAGCGCGCGCGACGGTTTGAATTTCGCCCAGTCATGGCCTCCGACAATGCGCGCCGACAAGTGGCGCGCAATCTCGGAGACCCAGTGTGCCCGGCAGCTCGCCGTCTGGCAACAAAGACGAAGCTCGCTGAGTGTTTGATATCTGCTCCTACAGGTGCCGCCACACTGCCAGTCGATCTTATTTTGTTCTCCTGAACGGCGACAGCCCGCAAAAGCATGCGAACAAACAAAACGAATTCGAGAACGATCGCCGATAAGCGCAAACTTGGGCAATGTGGTTTTGTCTTCAGGGGTGCAGTTACAGCCGCAGACACGTGGATCGTGGCGTTGAACGGATAGCGAGAGTGCGACGCTCATTGCAGCGACGAGCTGAAGGGATTGCGCTCGCCAGATGCCTCACAAACATTGCTCGATGTGGCAGCTTTACAAGTCACCAATTGCTAGATATGTGGTACACAACACGGCTAGGGGAATTCATTCTATCCAAAAAAAGAAACCTCGAGATAAACATTCTCGCTCAATGAGGGCAGCATTTTGGGCTAGTATGTGTTCCATGACATCCAAGAAATTGCGCGACCAAAACACAGACAGAAGGAGACAAGTACAAACACCACGCAAACTTTCGACTGAATTTATTGTGCTGTCAACTGTCCTACTGTCGCTCAGCTCACGTCAACACGGAGCACATTGTAACACAGGCAGACGACGCTCGCTGCCCACAGGAGGTTCGGTGACGTGGACCGGACATATACAATCAGATCAGCCGCCTTCGTGACGTCGCACTTCCAAGACGACGCGCACTGGAAGTGGGCGGTCTGAAAGCGCGTTTGGCTGAGCCGCTGTAATTGGTGGCGATTCACAGCTTTAATACCTTGTAATAAATTACACAGTTCACACACATTGCTTAAATCAGTCTGTAAATGATCCTTAGGACTTGCTCTACCGGCCCGATGTGTTGGTACAAAATCGTGAAAACCGTTTCAGGGTCCGTTTACTTTAACATAGTTGATGCGTGGTGTAGAGCTTAGCTTCGTGTACCAGATAAGGTCTAAAACTTTATGCTCCGTTCTTACAGGTAGACGTTGCTCCCCTAAGTGAATGTCGGGATCAGGCTGCAAGTCTCTTTTTGTTGAGAAAAGTACACAAGTGCTCTTTTGTGGATTGACGCGGAAGCCGTTTTCGTCTGCCCATTTGGCCACCTTATTTAGACTGAGCTGAACCTGTCGCTCACACATTGCGATGAAATCCAGGGTTTGACTGAATCCCGTCTGGTCGCGAGGAGGCATTGCAGAAGAGGAATAAACGCCCACCACAAAAAAAAACACTTTAATAACAAACAAGAGGTTTCGGCTCCCGCACGGGAGCTTAGTTCACAAAGAAGTGTAAAGTCAGTTACATTTCAATAGGTGCCGCAAGCATCGCGCGTACACGTGAGAAAAGTTTCCGTCGTTGCGGTTGAGTGTGCGCTCTGTCGTCTGTATCATTAAGGATTCCAGATAAAGACGCGAAGTCAATTTTCTTTCTTTTAACACGAAAGTGTTTGATGCCGGGGTCCACATCGGCTCCACTGACGTATTTCCGTCACGGATATGACGTTGTAAAATATAAAGACTAACAGTTGGCAAAGAAAAAAAACCAGAAGAAAAATTATTCGTCCACAGACGGCATGATTTTTGCCATGCTAACGGCAGGGCTGGGCAAAGATACCTTGAAATTGTATCACGATAGAATACAAGGTACTCATTCAAGAAGTATTTGAGATGCAGATACAACATACCACAACGCCTATTGTATCCGATACGATACATTCCAATTCTATCTTAAGATACTTCGATACTTCGGAAATTTGTTATTATATATCTGTATATACGGTAATGTAGGTCTTAACGCCGGGGCACAAAAATGTTCGCTTGAGAATTTATTAACTGCGACAAATTTTGTTTAATATGAATGAAATGTCTGTTAGTACTTCAAAACTTTTGTATTTCTTGCTCAATTTGTTTCGGAATATTTCATTCCGGAACAACTTAGTTGCTTAACATGACAGCTCTTTATACACTTCACTGATAGCGGTTTTTGCTTGTCGCATTTGTAATTTGCTGGAGCCGCTGCTCTGCTTGCCGACCAGCTAGCGGGTTGCCATGTAATCAGAAGAAGTTCAATAAGAAGCTTCCGCACATAGGTGAAAATACCGATGTGGTGTTCTACCTTGCCCGTAAACGTATGACGGTTTCGCAATAACCGATCACCGGACAGGTAACATCAGCAACAACGCTAGTAGCGACATTCTTTGCTACTCATCGTGTTTACGTAGAGGCCATAAAACTGCAGTGACTTTTATATTCTACATATCTGCTGGCGTAAAGGTTTCGTTAGCGACGTACTCAGTAATGCGCTATCTTTTAACGATTTTTCTTCTATGACAGGACAACTGCAGCCAGAAAACGTGTCACTTGTCAGACGTATTCTATAGTTGCAAAAAGCGCCGCACGGCATCGCCGCTGTTCACACAATATTGCCATTTAGATCCCCAATTACTTGGTGATTAGTGAAGAATAAAACAGAAAAACAAATGTAACTACGTAAAATAGAAAAGCGGTTCCGTATCAAACACAGTGAATAAGTATAGAAGCACGATACAGGAGGCACACCGAAGAGCTAATAATAATTGTTGCGTGTTATGTCCCAGAACCACGATATGATTGAGGGACGCCGAAGTAGAGGGCTCCGGAAATTTCGACCACGTGGTGTTCTAAAGCCTAAATATAAGCACACGGGCATCGAAATGCGGCCGTCGCGACGTAAGGGTCAGCATTCAAGCACCATAACCACCACCGCGGCGGGTAATCCCTAGTAGCTACGACAATTAGGCATTTAAGGTAACACCACCGAAAATTCAGTGCCTATGTAAAATAGCGTAAATCGGCCCATTGCCACTCATTAGAAAAACGGAGCATTTTGTATACCAATGTTTCTCCAATCCCTTGCTAACATCTTTGAGATGGCTCCCAATAATTTACGTTATTATCATGAAAACTCAATTTGGCTATTTTACTAAGCAGTAAGCTGAATTTTTGTTACTGTATACTCTAAGCACGCGCAGATTATTATATATTTGTTCTCAACGTCACCTTGACATAACAGTAAAGTTAAGTGGAATATAAGCCTGTAAACAGTAGCAGGAATGATGCAGGCAGGTAAAAGTAAGAATAAAGCAGAGAGATTACCTTGCCAGCACGTTAAAAAAGACGCCAGGCCTGCGCTGAAACCGCAGCACAGTCACAGCGAAAGCTGGAAGAGCGGCGTTTCTAGAGCCCGATGTAAGCTCTCTTGGGGCTACAATACAAGTACACTAGAAAGGTACCCACTACGCCATAAATCACAATTTTTGTGAAGTTGGGAAGCACCTACTAAGCCATTATTTGTCATTCTGCGGAGAAGCGAGGCACCAGCTACACGTCTGTAGGCATTATGTGCACTTTGTTGACGCGACGACTGATGACGATGAAGAATTATGGCTCAGCCCTTTGTAATGGATTGGAAGGTTTAAACGGCCAAGCAGTTATGTAATTTGCATTGGGTGACGCCCGGTCGCTATTTCCCTCTCCCGTCATGCTGTATAACATACGTTGACGTGGGAGAGAGACGCGAGTGGGGGGGGGGGGAACTTTACTGAGACCCCGAGAAAATGGATCATGCGCTTATGGGCTTCCTTGGCAACCAATACAAGTGCACTTGCGAGGAAGGCACTACGCTATAAATCATTGTAATTTTTGAGAAGTAGGGCAGCGGGCACTGTGCCATTTTTGGTCATTCTACGGAGAACGTTGGTACCTGCTAAACCCATGTAAGGCATTATGCGCACTTTGTTGATGCTGTGCCTGATGACGATGAAGAATTATGGCAGAGTCCTTTGTAATGGGTTGGAAGCATTCAACAACCTACTCGTTGCGCAATTCGCATTGTGTGACGCCTGGTTACAGAATTCGCGTTGTGCGACACTTGGTGCTTATTTTACTCTTCTACCACGCTATATTGCATATGCTAATGTGGTTCCTTCCCGACATGAAGCCTGTATAGGACCTTTTTGCAAAGCAGTTTCAAGCACCGGCATGGCTCAGAGGTTGAATACTGGGCTTCCACGCAGAGGGCCCAGGTTCGAACCTCGTTTCATCCTAGAATTTTTTCTTATTTCGTTTTTTTTCTTATTTCGAGCGATACTGGTTACGGACACCGGCGGCGGCGGACAACTACGGTGCCAAAAACGGCCGGTGAAATTATCTCATAACAGCTTTCGCTGTAAAATATTGCCGTAAGCAGACCCGAAATAACGCCAGGCCTGCGCTGAAACCGCAGCACAGTCACAGCGAAAGCTGGAAGAGCGGCGTTTCTAGAGCACGTTGTAAGCTCTCGTGGGGATACTAATACAAGTACACTAGCAAGGTACCCACTACGCCATAAATCACAATTTTTATGAAGTTGGGAAGCACCTAGTAGGCCATTATTCTTCATTCTGCGGAGAAGCGAGGCACCAGCTACACGTCTGTAAGGCATTACGTGCACTTTGTTGACGCGAAGACTGATGAGGACGAAGAATTTTGGCTCAGCCCTTTGTAATTGGTTGGAAGCTTTAAACGGCCCACCAGTTATGCAATTTGCATTGGGTGACGCCCGGTCGCTATTTCCCTCTCCCGCAATGCTGTATAACATACGTTGACGTGGGGGCGAGAGGCGGGGGTGGGGGGTCGAAGAACTTTACTGAGACCCCGAGGAAATGGATCATGCGCTTATGGGCTTCCTTGGCAACCAATACAAGTGCACTTGCGAGGAACCCACTACGCTATAAATCACTGTAATTTTTGAGAAGCAGGGAAGCAGGCACTATGCCATTTTTCGTCATTCTATGGAGAGCCGTGGTACCTGCTAAACGCATGTCAGGCATTATGCGCACTTTGTTGATGCTGTGCCTGATGACGATGAAGAATTATGGCGGAGCCCTTTGTAATGGGTTGGAAGCATTCAACAACCCACTCGTTGCGATATTCGCATTGTGTGACGCCTGGTTACAGAATTCGCGCTGTGCGACGCTTGGTGCTTATTTTACTCTTCTACCTCGCTATGTTGGATATGTTAGTGTGGTTCCTTCCCGACATGAAACCTGTATAGGACCTTTTTGCAAAGCAGTTTCAAGCACAGGCATGGCTCAGAGGTTGAATACTGGGCTCCCACGCAGAGGACCCAGGTTCGAACCTCGTTCCATCCTGGAATTTTTTCTTATTTCGTTTTTTTTTTCTTATTTCGAGCGATAGTGGTTACGGACACCGGCAGCGGCGGCGGCGGCGGCGCACAACTACGGCACCAAAAACGGCCGCTGAAATGATCTCATAACAGCTTTCGCTGTAAAAAGCAATACAGAGACAGGTAATGTGTGGGATGAAAAATGACAGTTTAGAAATAACTTGTGCTAGCAGTCAAATTATGATCTTGAGAACCCATTCAATTAAATTAAAAGAGATGTACGCCAAGATAGCTTCTGTTAAGTGAATGCTTGTTCTGTTAGATCCAGCATCGGTGCCGGTGGTGCTACTATAGCTGTTAGAATCTTATCTGCATATAAGTCAGTCTCATTGTATGTAAGTCAAACTTGCAGTGACGAAGTCCTACAAATCGCCGATGTATGGAATCCACGAGACGCAAAGAAATCCCTTTTCTTGCATTCTTCAGACTTCGTAACGAAGCACAACACAAGAGAAACTGTGATAACAACACTACAGCGGCATCAGAATTTGTGCAAAAGACACCGCGCGCATTGGAGTACGCGGCACAATAGTAATAATATCTGGGGTTTAACGTCCCAAAACCACGATATGATTTTGAAGGACGCCGTCATGGAGGGCTCCGGAAATTTGGACAACCTGGGGTTCTTTAACGTGCACCTAAATCTAAGTACACGGGCCTCAAAGATTTTCGCATGCATCGAAAATGCAGCCGCCGCGGCCGGGATTCGATTCCGCGACCTTCGGGTCAGCAGTCGAGCGCCATAACTACTAGACTACCGTGGCGGGGTGAGTACGCGGCACAGGACAGTGGCAAAGAGCCAAGTGTCACAGCGCTGACAAAACTAAAAAGAAAAAAAAGAGACCGTGAAAACAAAGGTCGTCTGGGCGTAGAATTTCGCGCGTTTGTCTGTCGAGACGACGCGAGCACCACCACGTCACTCTGCTCCCTCTATAGGGACGCTCAGAGTTCATCGTCCGCCCTCACTGAAAACTCTGGCGGAAAGATAAAATAATGTCACTGTCTTCAGTTTTAATCTGGTTGCTTAGTGGGAGCAGTATAAGCTTGAGAAGTGGAGTTCAACCAACGTTGTTTCGCACCGTGGGGTTGCGATCGCGGTATCTTGTATCTTGAGATACACGATACATTCATCAATGTATCGGATATACAAATACTGATACACGTCTTGCCAGACGTATCGCGATACAGATACAAGATACCCAAAGAGTATCTAAGATACATGTATCTTCGATACTGCCCAGCACTGGCTAACGGCGAGCCATTTATATACACCATTTGCAGGTGGCGGTACTCGGAGATCGGTGGTACAGCGTGTTTTCTTTATCACTAGAGAGATGGCGCGAAGGGCTCGAAGAGCGCGCTTTAAAGGTCGTCGCCCCAAGCGGATAAGCGCGCGCCTCTACAGGGCGTGGCCACTCGTACGCGGCTTATCTCGTCGTGGCGGTGGTTTGTACGTCTTGCGCTCTCACCGCAAGTTTGTCCTCTCACCACATATACAATATTTACCGTTCGCGGTAATCGGAGCTCGGTGTCTTCAGCGTGTTCTTGTTATCACCAGCGAGATGGCGCGAAGAGCGTGCAAGGTGTGCTTTAAAGGTCGTAGCCCCGCGCGTCGCGATGTGAGTGCGCTTCTACACGCGGTGTCTCCCGAGCTCGCGCTTGTCTCGTGATGGGGGCGGGTTGTAAGTATGGTTCTTTCACTGCATGTTTCCGTGGACGATTCAGAGAGCGCGAAGGTCACTTCGCTCACTGCGGCGGCCGCTTTTGCGAAAAGAGCGCCCTGCTCACACACAAATAAGTAACATCTGTGACCGATAGTTCGCCTGTGTTTGTTCGTTCCCTGCGCCCTTTCTGCTTGAACAGCGCGTTGCAAGTTTCGAGCTGCTTGCCGTTCTTCGCGTGACCTCGTGTGAATTTGTTGCTGCAGCATTCATTCCTTCGCACTCTGGGCGAAACAATGCACAACAAACGCTCAACTACGTCTGTGAAGACACGTTTCAATTTCGTGTTATACTGATTCCTGTGGCAGAGGGATCATCCATGTTTTTTTTTTCAATTATGCTGGCGCTGTCCCAATCGATTACGTGGCCAGTCGATTCTGCGTGTTCCGCCAATGCATTAGATGCAGCGTTCTTTTTCTTGACGTCGTAGCGGTCTTGTTTCACTCTCTACTCGAAATTTCCCGTCTCGCCCACGTAAATATGATCGCATCCGGCGCAAGGGATGCTGTATACCACTCCGGGATACTTTAGTTTTGCCAATTTTTCTTTCACATTAACTAGCGAGTGCTTTAGCTTGTTTGCTGGAACATGGGCGATTTGCACGTTGTATCTGCTGAATACCCGGGAGAAAGATTCGCTGATTCCGGGCACATATGGTACCGGTGCTCGCTTTTTTGGAGGCGCATCAACATGACATGCTGAGCATGACAGCCTGTTTTCAATAGAGCGAATAAAAGACCAGTCAAGGTGGTGATGCGGGCAAGTTGGTTTGAATCACTCGTAATCATATTCGCAGCGCACAAACCAGACGCAGACACAAGTAAGGAGCACATACACAGGATGGGCGCTAGACATCAACTTATGTCTAGCGTTTATGTGTTCCTTACTTGACTTTGCGTCTGGTTTTTGCGCTACGAATATGATTACAAGCTAATAAAAAATTCGGCAGATCCCACGTACCGTGGGAGTCGATGTTATGCGAAGCATGTGGCGGGTAGGTGACTGTGGCGTAACTTTTTTTACTGAGCGACACGTTACAAAATGACGCTAAAGATTTGTATATTTTTTATACGCACACATATATATGTTGAAGAGCCGCATATGTGTAATATAACCAGTTGTTTACGGTTGGGTAACGCTGCCAATAGCAACGTGGGTATTACCAACACCAGAAGCGGTAAGCTGATATGTAGTGCTTATACGTGTGCCGGGAACGCACGCACGTTTCACAAACCCGTGTGCATGTGTGCAAGACGTTCTTGACAGTTAGTTCTTGAACAGGGACATCATCACCGTGATCAGTGAGCACCAGCAGCTTGTCATGACTTGTTATAGGATCCGGTCGTGATTGTGGTGATGAGGGGTCCATGTGTAGTTAAGTTGTGGCATAGTAGAGCTTAGCTTTGGGAATTCGTGGATGCCTCGGTCATTTCGTCGACAAATTGTCTGTCGACAGAGCCGGCGACATGTCGGAACCTGAAGCCACCCTTCGCATTGGTGAGGTATAGGCCGTCGAGGCTGGTAGGCCTGGATAGTGCTACGTAGACCAACATCAGTGGATGATGTTTGTCGTATTCGTAGACTACCTGGGCGTATGTGGCATACGTAGCCTAGTCTACAAAGCGGCTATCAATCAATCTGGCATCATCCTCGGCCAGCATGAGGCCATCGCCCAGCCTCGTAAGAAATGGAGAGGATGCTGCTTCGTTCTAGTGGACGAAGTGCACTTTACGGTGTGGTGATGTGGATATCATATGTAACTTTCGTTAATGTATTCCTCCGGGGTCGAGCAATGCTTCAATATAGCTTGCTGAATCACAGGAATGTAATCGTAATGTTTATTAGACTGCTATAAAAGCGGAGCCAACACTGGAACCACAGACGTTAATCTGATATGACGCCTGTATCGTAGAGTACACATCGTAGGAGTATCATGTAGTGTTCATTGCTTTCTTGTAAAATTAGATAACCAGCATCACAACCACAATTGACGTCACACCGATATTACGCCTGCGTAGCCTGTTTTTGCAAACCAATTTATAGACATGGCGTGGCTCAGTGGTAGAATACCTGATTGCCACGCAGAATGCTTGGGTTCGATTCCTGCTGGGATCGTAATTTTCATTCTTTCCATTCGTTGAGCCAACGCTGCCGATGTTGGTTTTCCTTAACGCTCTAGCATTTAAGTTACAAATGTCTGTTCTCGCCGTTCCTGGGTAGATATAAACTGTCAATCACCTGTGGCGCATACCCGTACACCGCGGCCCGTGGTAAACGGGTATGTGCCACACGTGTCTAGTGGAAAGGGTTTGACGACGTACGCCACAGGATTTTAACGTTATTCATGTCATGACCCGGCAGTCATGTTCGTCAAATCCTCTTACCCTCCCATGCGAATGTTGGTCTACACGAAGTTAAGGAGGCGATCATGACAGCACCCAGACGTAGGCGGCTAGATAGATAGATACGTAGATAGAAACGCTCAAAGTGCCAGAGGTTCGCTAAGAAATGCTTCGCATTTAAAACAACCCGGTTACCCACTAGAAGTGAGGTCGTGATCGATTGGGACAGCGCCACCATCACTGAAAAAGAAAGAAAATTGTCTTCGCATCTTTATCTGGAATCCTTGATAATACAGACGACAGAGCGCACACTCAACCGCAACGGCGGAAACCTTCCTCTCGTGAATGCGCGATGCTTGCGGTACCTATTGAAATACATTTCTTTGTGAACAAGGCTCCCGTGCGCGAGCCGAAATGTGTTGTTTGTTTTTAAAGTGTTTTATTGTGGTCAGCGTTTACTCCTTTTCTACAACAAATTGAAATAATGCACAATCTGAAATCTATTTGTACATCGTCAACATATGTGCAATATAACATGCTGGGTGGAATGCACATGCACAAGGAATTCATTTTAACAATAAAAAGCGTACAACTGAGCACCCCTACCGTAAGACACTCCAGGTTCCTGCACAAATGGTCTTGATATGGTTTGCCCACTCGAACATGGAATGTGCGGTCCGACAAGTAGCTTCCCATTATAATGAACATCCTGCCTGTTACACCCAAGTGTGAGAGATCCCTCAAAATTTCAAACCGCCAGGCAGTATCGTATGCCTTCTGCATGTCAAGGAATATGGAAAGGAAAAACTGCTTGTGAGCAAAAGCTTCACGAATGTATACCTCGATACGCACGAGATGGTCAGTCGTGGAATGACCCTCTCGAAACCCGCAGTGATATGGCTTAAGCAGCTTGTTCTATTCCAGGAAATGTAAAAGACGACGCTTTATCATTTTTTCAAACACTTTGCATATACAGCGTGTTAGTGCAATAGGGCGGTAGCTCGAAGCAGAAAACAGATCCTTGCCCTGTTTGAAGATAGGTGTTATAATGACCACATTCCAAGCAGAGGGGATCTCACCTGAGAACCACACAGCGTTGTAGAGGCAAAGGAGGGTTTGTTTGCGCTTCAGAGGGTAGGCGTTTCAACAAGTCATATATTACATTTTCGGCACCTGGGGAAGATTGAGTACAACAGGTAAGTGCTCCCTGTAGTTCTGCTAGGCAGAATGGGCTGTTATATGCATTTGTTTTTGCACAGTTCCGTTCAACCTTCTCTCATTCCATCCTTGTTTTGTTCCATTGGAAGTTTTTGGAGTAGTGTGATGAACTGGAGACTTGCTCGAAATATGCACCAAGGAGGTTAGCCGGTATGTCGCCTATGGGCATGCCGTTTGAGTAAGGCATTCGTCAAATTTTCAACGCATTGCTTGTTGCAACGGGTCACTACATGAAAACTTTGCGCACACCACGTTGGAACCGTATTTTCTTTCGTATTTTACGCGCCATATAATCATATTAAATACGACCGTTTCTAAAAGCACGTCGGAAGCAATCGTTGAAGGAGATTTTTAATTGAGAAAAACAGGAATGGCACAAGAAGGATGACGATGAAGTGAAAACACGAACTGACAAAAACGTGGCAAACACGTTTGTCAGTTCGTTAAACATTGTGGGTGGGCTAGTTGGTTTGGAAGCATTCTAACGAGAAAACGCTCCTTCGTCCCGATCTTTTGTGCACCGTACCTATTTTTTCACAAGTAATTAACTAATTAGCTCAGCAGCACGCCTTGCTAAGTTTTTTGCAACTTTCACAAGGTAAAATTATGTGACACCAGCGCGTGCACAAGCGCGTTTTCTAAGAAAACGCGCTTGTTACGCTTGACCACAGCACGCGCGTGTGTAAATACGTGCACACTCACAGCGAGGAAACTATCTGTGTAGTGTATGAGCACTCGCGCCACACAGTAAGCAGCTGAAAGGATATAAAGGGTATAGCGCTATAAATATGACGTCAGATTAATTTTATGCAGAGAATTAGAATTCACATAAAACTTCTTCTGCTAAACGAATTCGTGCGGGAATGTTTGGCCGAATCCTGACGCTGGATATATTTGTGAAGTCGGCCGACCTATTGCAAAACCTATACGAAAGCAAGGTACTTTGATTTCGGCCCATGAAGTTAATGGTATGTGTTATAAAGTTTCAACATTATGATAGCGTTGAAAAACTGGTGAACGAAGTGGCCATCTAAATTGAGTCAGTCATTCTTCTGAAGGCCACATTTCTGGGTAGAAAAGTGACTGTGCTAGTGATAACTATTAGTCTTTCTCATAGAAGAAAGTAACAAGAGAATGCAAGCTATTCAGTAAGCGGTACTTCGCGCCCAGAATCGTACGTGCGGCATTACCAGGATACGATATATGCACTTTCTTATATGTGCTAATACACCAATCGATGTTGCGGCTTTCAGCAGCTTCGACAACAAACATCCAAGCACCTAATGCTCTATTGCACTGCAAGCGTGTCCCGTGTTTACGAAAAAAAAGCACAGGAACAAAACTACTCAGAACCGCGCTCGCGTGACGTACCGGCAATGAAACGCGTACGTAGAATTAACGCTCGACGTCTGATTGATACATAGAATAAATGAATGGAATTTCGGTAATGCTAATATTGATCGGTCAATTATCAGGTCGAGCGCATACGGGCGGCAAAAAGGACCGAATATTCCCGACAAGAAACTGTGACTGAGCTCTACACTGTCTGACGGACGGCAAAATGCACGCAATATTAGCCGCTGAAAGCCAACGGCTCAGCTAAAGTCGGCTGACGAACGGCAAAAATTGCCCAATATTAGCCGATGAAAGCGACCGGCTCAGCCGATATAGGCTGAAGAACGGCAAAACCGGCCCAATATTTGCCGAGGAAAGCCATTGCCTCAGCCGATATCGGTGGGATGGCGGCAAACCAGGCTCAATATTGCCGGTGAAAACCCAATATTCGATGAAGGGCGGCCAAACCGGCGCAGTATTGCCGGCCAAATTCAACGGCCAAGCCAAAAATGGCTCACTGCGGACAACAATCGGCCTTGATTGGGCCTCGCATAGCGGTCGCAAAACCATTATTGGCCCGACGTTGTGCGCTGCCTGGGGCAGGACAGCGTTCGGATAAGTTTATATTGCCACGCACGTTTCTTGCTTTATTTTGATGTATTCGGGTTTCATCCGCAAAAACTTTTAGCAACGCTAGGAGCAAACTGCGTCGCAATGTTCGGAAAGCTTCGCGATTCCTTGAGATTATTCTGTTAAAATTACACGCAGGACGCAAACAGTCAAGCTTATTCTATAGCCGACGCGATCATCAGCGATAACGATATTATACAACGTCGATGACTGCTGTATAAGAGACGATGCGTTACAGCGATGATCAGATTACCGACGGCCGTCGCTCTGTTCGCCTCTACCAGTGTAAAGCGTGTTTTGCTTGTATTTTAACTTTTCATTTCCTGGGTATAAGCTCGCCCGAATAAAGCGTTTAGTCTTGAACACGCCGACTGCTGCCTTGTTCAACGTCACGACCACGTGACAACTGGTGGAGGAGCTCCTCATTCATGTTCCCGACACCCTCATCAAGCCTTCAACCCAGCCCAAGTCTTAAAGAAGACATCGACGCCAACCCCGACCAGCGGTCTTGCCGCAGGCAACAAGGTCTACCACCAGAGTACGGACCTCTACCCGATAAGACACTGAAGAACAAGGCCGTGATCACGACTACAGCAAAGATAACAGCCACTTTACCACCGCCTGCGATCGGGATGCAGCAACCAAGGGAACCACCGGTATTGGAGGGATCGTCATGTGAGGATCCAGAAAATTCGCTCGAGTCGTACGAGAAGCCCTATCTGGACTACCTCTAATGGTGCAGTGGCTGCCGACTCTGCTCTTCTCTGAAATACGCAGCGATATGAGAAACGGTGCCAGAACGTCATCAGCGCAACAAATGTGCGTTCACACAGCGAGCGCGTCGTTTCCATTGAGCATGTTGTGGCTTCCATTTCCTGAAGAATTAGCGAATTTTCTCTGTATGCTCCTAATGAGCACACCGAGCTCGTGAGTCTCTGTGGCTGCAGCTTGAAATCTTTCGTGGTGCACACTTATCTATTTTGCGAGTGTCATGAATGAGTACAAGCTCGTTAATTCGGAAAATCGGATAATTCGGACTTGTTCTGTGGTCCCGGCCGGCATATACATTGTTCAATGCCAGCAAAATCTCGTTAATTCGATAATAATTGGTTGCAAACCGATTAGTTTGGACGATCCTCGGAGCGCGCCAAGCGCGAAGCGCCGCAAATATGCGACGCAGAGCAGTGAAAGCGGCGTTCGCTGACTGCC